>NC_041388.1:499740302-499762547 GCF_002162155.2 Triticum dicoccoides | reverse complement strand
GGCTGGTTCTTCCTTCACCCCGGCGAGCACCCCCCCACCCCCTGAAAATCGACTGACCCAAAAGTCGATTTAGTCGACTGAAGTGCAGCTAAATCGGAGCAGCATCGCAAGCAAGAGCAAGAGCAAGAGCAGAAGCGCGAGGAAGAGCAATAGCAAGAGCAGACCAGGTAGGGGACCGAGAGCAAGAGCAGAGTAGCAGCGCGAGCCAGAGCTAAAGCAGCAATAGCTCCTACTAATGTGGACGTTGCCGCTGAGGGAGCGACACCGTGGAGGAAGTGGCCAGCGACGCCGCCGTGGATGGAGCCGCGCCGTGTCGGCTCGGGACCGAGCGCCAGCAGCACCGTGAGATCGAATCAAGAAGAAAATGCGACGATTAGTGCACAACCTCTTTGGTGGCACCGATTAGGCCGCAACTTCATCCGAGGAAATGGTGATGATGATGCTCTTCTGGTGGTGCAGGTGAAGACGGCGGTGTGGGAATGGAGGTGGCACGAAAGATGAGGGGAACGTCGGGGCAGCTCCTTGGAGGTGGAGGACGGGGTGGCTGAACCGGTGGGACGATGAGATCGACGACGGATCCTCATCCAGTACGGTGGATGAGGGACGTCGAGGTGTTGTTGTGGACGACGTCGTCGGGGAAGAGGCTCCGGCTGGGTGGCGGACGGAGTAGGGTGTGGGGTTTCGTCGCGGGTTTTCGCGGCCTTGGTGTACGAATGGGTGGGAGGATGGGATGGTAGTGGGGAACCATGGCTTAGAGACGCGCTTGTCCGAAATGTGGGGTAAGTTATGAAACTACCCCCACCGATTTGAGGCGGTTCTTTCAGTTCAGGGGTACCAGGGGCATTTCGCGTGTCGGGATTTCACAGGAGGTGGGAGTTTTCGCGCACGTTGTAATTTTGGAATAGTAAGGCGCGGGTTGAGATGGAGGGAGTTGTCGGAGCACAATGAGACAAAGATATATCTTAAATATTTCGGGCTAACAAGGCGCGGGTTGAAATTTCCGGACAAGCCTAACATGTACTGTACCAAATCAATGCGCACTACAAATGTCATTCAAAACTTTGAATTCATGTTATGTTCAATTAAAATATTTCGCTACATGTATAATGCATGCAACGTACTACTCAAATGAACGTTTTAGTGCATTCCAAACGTATATACTACCACTTCAATATGAACTAAATTTGAATTCATTTCTCTATTTGAATAATATGTACAGTAATGATTGTTGTGAAGTCAAAGCATTTGAATTCGTTTCTTCGTTTTAATAAGATCTACAATCATCATTATTGTCAAGTTAAACCATCGTTTGTGTATTATCTTCACAGCACACCACATGATTAGTCTCGAGTTACATATGAACTATGTGTACTATATGAACTCGAACTAGATTTTTTGAATCCACTTTATTTTGATTTCAAATCACATTACATTTCTAGCTCTAGCTAGATCTTCATAATCTAAACCATGTCTCATATGTATAATGTGTTTATCACATTATGTATGGTGCCCCCCCTACGCCTACAAGTATTTAGACGTGAGTTGCAAACACCACACATTACCACAAATTCAAATAAAATGTGAGAATGTTCGATATATAGTATTGTTTAGATTGTTCGATATTTAGTTGTAAGCTGCAAACGCCACACATTATCACAAATTCAAATAAAATGTGAGATTGTTTGATGTATAGTATGGTTTAGATTGTTCAGCATTTAGCCGTGAGTTGCAAACGCCATGCATTATCACATTATGGTATAACATGTGCACAGCACGTGTATCACCGCTATATTCATGCATGCAATGTTTAAAACACTATGATCTCCTATTCAAATATATGAATCCGCTTTCATATCAAATTATGATCTTTGTTAGTCTCTTACACCCACACAATCCTCTAACCTTTGTAGCTACCACTAACTTTCTCTCGTGCATGCACACGCCCTCCTCGCCCTCCCCCTCCCTCGGCATTCTATCCACCGGGCACATTCATTTTTCCTTTAGGTCGTTCTCCCAGAGTCTCCACAACTCCTTTCTGACACACACCGATCGATAAACCTCTCCAGCGATGCCTGCCTACAACATACACACACACCTTCAATCTACTCCTTTATGTGTCCTTGCCTCGTGTCTCTCATATGGTCAGACACACGTGTAAACTCTCGCCCCTCTTTTCATCGATCTCACAACCGCACACTCCTCCCCATATCTAGCTAGTAGTTGGGCCTCTCGCACCACCTCCTAGCTCCATTTTCTATGTCTATCGGTCTCGCTGGGCCTTATTTACCTCTAACAAATGGACGTACACCGACCGATCTCTCGCTATACATATAGCTAGCTAGGTCCTTATAACTCGTTTTTACCCACACGTCAATCGATCTACCTCATTAGTTGTGTCTCTCCCTTCCTCCAACAAACAACAATTGATCTACCGATCTAGTTAGGTTTGCTTACCAAACACATGGTTCACCTTCATCATCCATGGATGCGTCCCGACAGATCAATCACACATAGGCACACATAGAAACACATCCCCACTTTTATTGATAACATTGCAATTCCACCCTCAGTTTATCTAGTAGGCCTCTCCCACCATCTTCGAGAAGCAACTCCATCACCCATCCAGCACTCTATCCCTCTCCCTCCCTCTCCCTCCCTCTCTCTCTCTCCTCTCTCTCTCTCTCTGTCCCATCATATTTTCCGTCCTTCAATTATGTATGGATGTCGACCGATCTCCCTCAAGACATAGCTGGGTCTCTCCTTATCAACACATATACGAGTCATTCTACCTCTATAGTTAGGCATCTGCCTACCCCTCCCCCACCCCCCACACACACCGATACATCGAGCGCTCTAGTCATGTCTCCCTACCACACACAAACTTGACATGTGCCATCTAATGTTCTGGTAGGCCAGTCACCCTATATCTTTGACTTGCAGACACACACAATTTCAATGGCTCTCTTCATCGATCTCGCACCCACCCACTTGATCCTCTCTTCGACTCTATCGATAGCTATGACCCCTCCCTCTCTTCTCGTGGATTGCCCGACCCTCTATGTATGATATGGATAGGCCTCCATTTCATACACATTGCATGCAAAATTTTGTTTGAGATGTCATCGACACATGTTCCCACAAATAATTCACGAAATCCACCCCCACCCCACCCTCACCCCAAAACAAAAAACACTCATGAACGCGGTTTGTATCTCTCACACACACCCACGTAGGTGGGGGCCATGCACGAAGAGAAGAGGTGCATGCACGGCGCACGTACTCCCGTCTCTTTCCCAACCACACCCGCGCGGGTACACTGTGGAGCTCATTTCTGTACGAAAAAGGCAGCCCACGTGGTAATTTGGCATGTGTACTGGTTGTCCACTTGGTGGAGGGAGGATTGTCTACCACGGGTGAACAAACAAATTGTGACTTGACGTGTTATGTTAAAAAAGAGGCAAACCATGTGGGGCCTACCTTAGAGGCAAGGCTCTCACTACTAGGGAAAAGCCTAGCAGCAGCGCGGGTTTTGGGTGTATCAGTAGCGCGGGTGCCCGCGCTACTGATATGGCGCCACAGCTAACTAGTAGCAGTAGCGCATGTTGACACACGCTACTGCTATGCATGGTTAGCTGTAGCGTGCGTTGCAAACAACGCTACTGCTAATTAGCTGTAGCGGGCCTTATATCCCGCGCTACTGCTATTACTTTCAAAAACAAAAACAAAATCTCAATCCCGTTCGTGCTGTCAATGGTAGCAGTGGTTCAATCTAGCGATGATTGGCATCGCAGGAGGCATGAACGGACAGCGGAAGACCAGATCCAGCAGTGGATGTTGGAGAGGGCCCGTTTCTATGGCAGAGCCAGGCCGCGGTGTGGGGCTCCTCTTCCTGACCATGCAAGATAGCTCCGGTTCGTCCATGGCGACGACCTGCACGGGCATGGACATGGGAGGGTGAGTCAAACCAGAGGGAGAGAGAGGAAAGGAAAACCGAGGGAGAGAGGAAGGTGATGTAGGGAGCAGCGGAGCTAGTCACAGGTGGTGAGGTGCTCCGGTGTGGTGGCGCGGGGCGGCGTCCTCCTTGACGTCGGTGGAAGACCGGCGAGCTCCTAGACGCCGGTGGCGCGAGGCGGTGGCCTCTTTTGGCGCCACGGAGATGGATGGGCGCATGGGAAAGAGGTCCATGTGAGAGCGTATGGAAAGTGAGAGGAGAGAATGGTGGAAGATAGGAGGGATTTGGGAGAGGAGATGGGGATTCGGCCGAGGATATGGCGACTTCACCTACCTCGTACTTAGCAGTAGCGAGGGGTATAAAACCGCGCTACTACTATCAACTTAGTAGTAGCGCGGGTTTATACCCCTCGCTACTACTATGGCATGTGTCAGGGAGCACGGTAGAGACCACTTAGTAGTAGCGAGGGCTAAAAACCCGCGCTACTACTATCAACTTAGTAGTAGCGAGGGGTAAAAACCCGCGCTACTGCTAATTAGCAGTAGCGCTTCTTTTTGTGTCGCGTTGCTGCTAAGATTCTGTGTATAAGGTTTTCCCTAGTAGTGTCTATACACTGGAGTACTTTTGATGTGTCCCGTCAACTCGCAGAACGAGGAAAGCTTGCTTAGTATGTCGTCTCCCCCCGTTCCTAAATATAAGTCTTTGTAGAGATTTCACCATGAACCACATGCGGACGTATATAAATGCATTTTAAGTGTAGATTCATTCATTTTGTTCCGTATGTAGTGGAATCTCTACAAAGACTTATCTACTAGTAATAGCTAGCCCCCACTACTAGGAATTCTCTATCCTCTCCTTGAGCCACCTCATCATAATTGATGTAGTCGTTAGATGAAGTAAATCAGTCCATAATAGCCGTCTGATCTAGACATTGAGAGGCTCCGCACTAAGCCACATGCAAGCATGCAAAAATACAGTGGCACATGCATGTGAGTGGGTTTTAAATCACATCAACATGTCTGCATGCAAGCATGCACTGGTAGCATGCATGTAAGTGAACTTTTAAGTCCCATTAACATGTCAAAAAGAAAAACATAATCCCATTATGCAGTAGGAGTTGGTTGATCTTTTTTCCTTACGTGGGATGATCTAAATGATGATGGGAGTTTATTTAGTTTGGCTACCACATTTGTCATGCGGTTATAGAGTTTTTTTAGTTCTGTGAAATCGATAATTTTGCGCAGAGAGATATACTGCTGTTCCGCGGCAACATGCGGGGACTCATCTAGTAATATTTAGGAACGGAGGGAGTACTATGTAAAGAGTTAGGTGTCGCACGGTGATAGTGTGAGGTGGGCCATGTAATCACTGAGCCTGCATGTTTTCACTACTCTTGCACACTTCCGCTGTAAGAATGGAGAAAATTGTAATCTAGTAGTAGTACCTCCTTTCGCCGAAAGCATGGGACATCCAGCAGTCCTACCACCTCAGTAATAAAGACCAATGAGCCATCAAATCACATAGACCCAACAGTAAGTTGGACGGACGAAGCAGCCATCACTCTTGCGCCAGTGAGAGGTCGCGTCTGTTTTTCCCGGGCATGAATGCGTCACCGATTCTTTGGAGCAGCGCTGACCGTTTTGGGCGGGAAGCGCGTGCGGGCGATGGAGGGGCTTTGGGTGGGCCAGGCTGGTCAGGAGTGGGTGTGGCAGCTGTCCGCATGTCCCTACCGGACACGCCCGGAAACAAGAGGATGCACCGACTCTCGCGGATAAAATCGTACACTACACAACATCTCTCTGTAGGAGTAGGTCGATCTGTCGCTCTCACTAACACACACACATGTTGTTAAACACACACACACACACACACACACACACACACACACACACACACACCTTGGCCCCGTTGCACCTTCTAACGTGACTTATTACACCTAGACGGAGGGACTAGTAAGTATACGAGATACAGTGGCACACTGACTTAAGTCGAATACAAGTGCCCAAAATTTGTGTGCATGTTATAATAAGGATTCACTTAAAATAGTATGTGAGCGAACAGAGGGATCAATTGGACAGTGTTCCCGAGTACTAGTGAGATGTGTGAGGTAAGAAACACCGCTGGCGCTTTTAATTTTTCTTATTAATTTGTTTCTTTCACCCTCTGACTGGTGGGACCCAACGTACTACGTGGAGAGAGGTAAGGTGACTAAGGCTGCATTATTTCTGCACCACTGTGGATAGTCTTACCACCAAAGCCACATGACACGATTATGAT
Organism: Triticum dicoccoides; assembly: GCF_002162155.2. NCBI lineage: Eukaryota > Viridiplantae > Streptophyta > Magnoliopsida > Poales > Poaceae > Triticum > Triticum dicoccoides. Next base: position 499,756,318 of record NC_041388.1, on the reverse strand, counting down.
TGAAATCCCAATGACTCCCACACACACAAAAAAACACGGCATGTTTGTCACACGAATGCAGGAATGTATAAAAGGTTATTTCCCTCTCGTTGAACATAACAGGAGGGTTGTGTAGCTGGTTAGCCTGTTCGCTCATCAAACTTGAGGTCTCGGGTTCGATAACTACACTTGAGCATAATTTGTGCCAGGAGGATTCTTTGACTGGTCAAAATGTTTTCTAGGATTTGCATGCTTCACACACTCTCTCCAGTATATATATACATGCTGGAGCCTCAGTGCTTGTAGTTGCTCTCTTCACACTCTCTCGCCCTCTCCAGCTGGAGCCTCAGCGCTTGTAGTTGCTCTCTTCACACTCTCTCGCCCTCTCCAGATCTAAACAAGACTTCGTTGGCCTCTCTCTCCCCTCACTGCTGCTCAAAGAGCTGGTAGGATCCGTCCGCCGGGAAGGGAAGGAGGCTTAACGCTGTCGCCGTTGGTGAGGGACTACCGGAGCAGTTGTTCACTTTCCACCCAGCGGCGGCGCGGGAGGGCCTCCGACCCCTTCTTCTTCGCCGCCGTCCCGTCGCCCACTGAACCACGCCCCAAGAACCTTAATGTATAATTTACTTACTCCACATGCATTGCTCTAGCTGCATGTATACCATGAATCTAGGTCATGGTTCAAAGAGGAAAGGAGTGGGGGAAAGTAGTGGGAAAAGTTGTATATAGCATGAATCTAGGACGTGGTTCAAAGAGGAAATGAAGGGGGAAAGTTGTATAGCATGAATCTAGGACGTGGTTCAAAGAGGAAAGGAATGGGGGAAAGTAGTGGGGAAAGTTGTATCGCATAAATCTAGGATGTGGTTCAAAGAGGAAAGGAAGGGTCGAAAGTACTAGTTCAAAAAGGAAAGGAAGGGACCAGGATGTAGAGTTTGAGCAGGACTAGATTTGCTGCGCTCACATAGGGAAAGGTGTCTAAAGATAACAAAACTGGGACCAACACAAATATGCTCCTAGGTTGTTTGTTCTTTGTTGCAACAGACTGTGCATGACCATAGTACATCGGTAGATGTACATGGTGCTGGTGCGTCCACTGTCCCGTGCAACTCATTAGCTGTTGTTAATCTAAGGCCCTGTTTGGTTAAAAACTCCCTAGTCCCTACCTGCTTGGTTCCAGGGACTAAACATGGACTAGAGGTTATTAAATGACATGCTAAAAGACCATGTTACCCCTAGTAATGAACTAATAGAGACAACGTGTGATGCATGGCAGGGGCAACTATTGGAAAAAATCCCAGAAATACTCCCTTGGGGTCTTCTTTCTTTTGTCCCAAATGCTCACTTTTAGTCCCTAAAAGTCCCTCCTGTTTGGTTTAGATGGGAATGACACGGAGTTTTTTTAGTCCCTACACCAAAATGTCCCTGTAAACAAACACCCTCTAATAATGCCGCTGGAAAATTGATGCAATGCCACAGTTAAAAGCAAATTACATGTTTAATGAATTTTATTGTTAATATAATCTCTATGTTAATATTAATCAATGCCACCATTTGAGAAATGCTACTGTCTTGCTTTCTTTCCCATTTAGATAAGGTAGATGCTTCTTTTTGTTGGCTTCTATGTCATCCATCGTTATTGACCACTAATTGTTTCCTTTGCACCTCTGTGTAAACAGGGTTATCTACTTCACCTCGTTGCCATTGTGACCTTTTGTTGCTCTGCACAAAACACTTCTTTTTTAAGAGTGTTTTGTGCAGTTCAACCAAAATGTAACACCGACAACGTTGCTTGATTGCTTGATCTTAGTGGAACTGCACAAGAGGAGATCTTACTTCCTATCTGTTAAGGCGAATTTGGTTCGGATCTTCTTCTTGTGAGTTGTTTGAATTCTGCATCATGAGAGGTCAGTGCTAGCCTTCTTTCACATGATTCTGCAGTGTGCTTTCATATGTTGTGCTACTTGTACAATAATGTTGCTTGATTTTAGTTAACTGCACAAATGGAGACAAGACTTCCAATCTGTATGTGCACCTTAATATCCCATTGAGGTAAGATAAGGATATTTCACAACAGCTGGCCTGTATTTTGCCACTTTCATCAGAAAATTAAGTTTAGTACTATACTTGCGCTCCGTAATTAACATGCCAAATATTACATTGAAGGTGAAGCTTGTCTGTTATTGAACCAAGTGATGAAGGGGAAGAACAAGCGGAAGAAAAATAAAAATCAACTCCCGGTGCTATAATGAAGCACTGGAACTGTGATGACACAAATAATGATATAGTTTTGCATCTTAATTTATTGCTATGGCTGGAACGAGCAATTATTTTGCCACTGATTTGATGCCACTCTTAATGTAATATGTAATTATCTCTACTTGTGCAAACAGGGATCTTCTTTGAAGATACCATATATTTTAGTGGAACTGCACAAAAAGATGTTGGAAACACTAAACTAATCGAGGAGTATATAGTAAGCATGGCCACCACTGTAGATAGCAACAGATGGTTCCGGAGAAGTGCTTCATCTGTATACTCTACACAATAAGCCTCCTGACAAAGGTTGGTGCTCGCCCACTGATTTCATCCATATGATTGAGCTTTGTCATCTCTATTGGTGTTGTGCTACTCTTTAGATACTGTCATGAAAAAGTGGTATTGTCCTTGAGAAGTGCTTCATCTGTGTTGTTTTAAATATTTCCTGTCCTTTTTTTCGAGCAAACAGGGATGCTAGCATTTAGTAGTCCTCTTGTCTTTGCACAATAGGATCATCTTCCTCTGAAGAAGAATATGGAGTACGTGAAGTGACTAGTTCCAATTATGCCAGGATGAAGAAGCCCTGTCTATCTTCTCAATAGAAGGAGCAGTTGAAGGATGGTTACATTACTCCCCACAAGACCAAACTAACTTCAGCTCAGAAGGACTGACAAATCTCCATTTTTTTGCTATGATGCGCGAGTACAATGTTGTTCTAGGATTCTTTCTGGTGAGTTCCATTTTTCTAAAAGTGTGCTCTACATGGACCATGTATGTGCCTGTTGAAACTGTCAATTCATAGTACAGTTTGCTTTATACTAATCACTTTTTTGTATTTGTGCAAACAGGGGTGCTCAGCTTGATTTCAATGGGAACTGCACAAAATGTTCATGAATACATTGAATCATTCATTTCCACCAGAAGAAAGGAGGTGCCGATAAGTTCAAGGCATTGCAACATATAAGGGCGAAATCATACAAGCTACGCGCGAATTTGGTTGATTTTGGTGGAACTGCACAAAAAGAACAGCTGGTTTATTTAGCATGAGGTGCCGTGTCAATGTCCGAACTGATGGCAAACCCTGCCCATTCCACAATCGTAGGCATTTGATATTTTGGAATGGGATAACCTTGTCAAATTTTGCTCATTGATTTTAGCAAGACATGCGTTTGATATTTTCGAATGGGACGCCTTTTGCTGTCAGCAGCGTCGATCAATTTTTTTTTATTCTTTAGTTGTGAAGTAAATATTGCCTCTGACATGTGAGTCCTGAGATGCATAATCATCGATTGTTTTGAATGTTCTCTATGAATTTCCAGGCCTGTGTGTTTGATTGCAATGTACAGAAACACTAAAAAGCTGCTCAAACTCTTTGTACTCCTTCTATTCCTTTTTACTTTGCACATTGTGAAAGTGCATACTTTTTTGTATAAGATTGGTCAAAGTAGAGATACTTTGACTGCAGACAAAACTTGTATGCAGAATAGAAAGGACCGGAGGGAGTACATGTGAAACTGCGGCAAACGAGGTGATCACCCTAGGAATAATGCTAGTACGTATTGTTTTGCATGTTCATCCAATGCCAGTGATACAGGAATTCGAACTAATCGAAATAAATTCATTCATACACGGTCGGATTTCATATAAACATCCCGGATTTCATTACATTTCATACATTCTTCAACTAAAAAGGGGTGCACTGGAGGTATAATTAATTAACCAAAGCTACCCACCTGTGTCCCGCTGAGCCGAACAGAAGCTTCAGTGACTTAACTGCGGGTGTAGTTGCATAACTGACATGTGGCCTGTTGGGCCCACGTGTCAGTCAGCCAACTACACCAGCAGTTAAGTAGAAGCAGCATTCTTCTCCAGTGCAGCTCTCCGACTCCACGTCACCGCCAAGAAGCTAACCGGCCGTCAATGGTCAACCCGCCTAGCTTGGCTTCAACTGGAGGGTAGCAGCGGTGGCCTTACTTGGACCCGAGTGGTGGAGACCTACCGTGTTCTACTCTTCCTTGTTTTCTATGTGGCGCGACCTCGTTGGCAGCGGGGCGGGGCCTCGGCGGAGCCGGCGATGTCCTTGTCTCGTTGCCGGCGGGCGGCGCCTCAGCGGAGCGGTGGAAATGCCCCCCATGTTGCCGGCAGGGTGGGGCCTCGGCTGAGCCGGCGATGTCCTCTGCCTCGTTGTTGGCGGGGCGGGGCCTCGGCGGAGCCGCCGGTGTCCTCTGCCTCGTTGTTGGCATTGCGGGGCCTCGGCGGAGCAAGGCCTCGTCGACGCCAGCGGAGCGGGGAGTCGTCGAAGCCGGCATTGTCCTCTGCCTCATCCTCGGTCTCTCCAAACAGCGCCTCACCCGCTTCATCGCCCTCTTTGCTAGCCTCTTTGTAGGCGGCCGCAGCCTCCGCCACCCGCATGCGGTACCGCCAGCGCTCGAGGTGGCCCTTGCGGGCGGAGCGGTACGAGTCGAGCAGCGCCTCCTGCTCCGCCTGCTCCGCCCGCTCCGCGGCGATCTGCTCCTCTGCCTGCAGGTGCTCCTGGAGGAGATGGTGGTTGTAGGCGGCGTTGGCCTGCGCCTCCCAGAACTGCTCCTCACGCATCTGCCTCATCCTGTCCATATATTGGGCACGGGCCTCACCGATGGTCATGGTGCAATGCACCAGCGAGGATGGCGCAGAGGAGGGGTTGGCGCCGGATCGTCGACTACCATGTTCTCCATTGGGACGTCGTCATCGTCCGGCTGCTTGCCGGCCAGCCGGTCGGCAGCAATGGCTGCCATCTCCTTGTGGTCCATCGTCTGCCCGTCCCGAAGAGCGCTGGAGCGCGAGGAAGCCATGGTGGGCAGTAGTGGTGTGGACAGAAGAAAGGGAACAGATGCGGATGACTGTGGCTATGGCCCGCGCAACAGTTTATATAGCAATGGTGGGCGGGCGGAGGGACGGACGTGTGGCGCCGGAGTAGCCGCCTCGGCAACCGCGTATCATTAATGTGGGTGACAGATGGACAGACGGACGACACTTGTGTCATTTGAAGGCGGAGCAATCGCCTGCACCAAGAAGCGGGTTGGGCGGCGCTGACTGTTTCGGGCGGAAAGCGCGCGCGGGCGAGGAGATGACTTTACTTGGAGAGGATGACAATGGGGACCCACCAGGTCCATAGCGTCATGTACGCAAGTGCCTCCTTATTATATAGATATAACTATAATTTATTTTTCTTCCTCCTGGTTTCCTGACATCACGGTCCCACACCATTGTCAACCTATGTAGTAGTCAATAAACGAGAGAATTGCACAAGAAGCGGCCGACAGCTGAGACCAAGCAGCTCGAGCGGTATTTGTATTTTTGAGGTGTGAGAACTGCAGAGTTTTTTGATGTTTAGCCCATATATTAATTTTTCTCCTCTGGACAACAAGGAAAACACCGCTGCAGGTATTAACTGGGCGGGCTGTGGCCCGTCTAGCCCAGGCCAGATATCCAGCCCAGATATTAATTTTTTTCAAGCTGAAAATGGCTAGCCCAGCTATACTTTTTTTAGGAATACCCAGGCAAGGTCAAGTTGTTATTCTCCGCCCTGCTGGGCTGGAAATCTTTCCTAGGAGGGATGCATTAGGCTTAACAAGAAAATGGGCTTTAAGAAATAATAAATGGGATGTAATTATAAAAACTAGGCAGCAACTATAAAAAAATGCACCAAACACGTGATTACTTTATAAAATATTATTTCTGGATATTGAAAATTTTAATTTCATTACTTGTTGCGAGCGCAATATTTCGTTGGATTTTTACGTAATATAAATTTATATTGAAATTGTATTTAATATGACTAGAAATTTCGGGATAAAAATATTTTGGATCCCATCAAAATGTGAGAAATTTTATTGAATTCTGTTTTGAACAGTTGGTTGAAATGGGTTGTACTTTTAACAAACTGTAAATGGGCTCTAGTAAATTCCATTAGAATTCAAAAATGGGCTACACATTCTTACAAATCTCAAATGGGCTATAAGTTCTCTGCCACACACTTCTGGCCTTACTAAGTTGACGCGTCCCCTAAAAATAGAGTTGACGCGTATGCAAGGCTTTGTCAACTTATAGTCAACACACGGTTCTAGCAGCAGTGGCCGTTGGATGTCCATCCAACAGATGCCGTGCTTCATCTTCAATCTCGGATATTCTAGCTTCACCCGCCCAAAAACTGATTCCTCCCCTGACATCTGGGGCGCACCGTTTCGGAAGCTGACCTGTGGGCCTACTAAGTTGACATACTAAGGGCTTTGTCAACTTAGTCAATATAAATGATTCTAGCTGCAATGACCGTACGATGTCCATCCAACGGTCGTCGTGCTTCTTCAACCTCTGGTCTTCTTGCTCTGCCGCCCAAAGCAGCGCCGGTCGTGCCGCCTGCTCCTGCCTCCCATGGCCGACTGTGCTGCCACGGAGGCATCACCGCCCCCTACTACTCCCACCACTGGCCAGGCCATCCCTCCACTCACCCACACCCCCTGTTATTCTGCGGTGACGGCAGCGTAGCCGAACCAGTGAACCCTCGTACTCCTCTCCGCATGTGCATCCACTGCCGCGTCTTCCCCGGCTCTGCGTCGTCCCCTTCCTAGGCCTCGCCATCGTCCACCGCCCTGGTGCTCTCGGCGCGGCGTGGTCAACATGGTCAAGGAATGACTTCCATCGTACGTGGACTGTACGTGGAGAGGCTGACAGCTGGGTCCAGGGCAGCCGCAAGGAAGTGCCTCCTTATTACGCGCAAAATAATTATTCCTCCACCTGACAGCGGGGACCCACCGGACGGGCCACCGTATTTCGTGAAAAAAATGATTCGCCCCCTGACTGCTAGGACCCACGAGCTACATCTTCGCACGCAAGGAAGTGCGTCCGAAAAAATGATTTGCCCCCTGACTGCTGGGACCCACCAGCTACATCTTCGCAAGCAAGGAAGTGCGTCCAAAAAAACGATTCGCCACCCGACTGCTGGGACCCACCAGCTACACCTTCGCACACAAGGAAGTGCGTCCGGGCAAAAAAAACGATTCGCCCCCTGACTGCTGGGACCCAGCAGCTACACCTTCACACGTAAGGAAGTGCGTCTAAGCAAAAAAAAAACGATTCGCCCGCTGACTGCTCGGACCCACCAGCTACATCTTCGCAGGCAAGGAAGTGCCTGACAGTCGGGACCCACCTGGTCGAAGCGTACGTAGCATTGTCATTCTGGTCGCAAACGTGTACGTACATACTGGTCGATGTAGAGGCGTGCATGTGTCGTACTAGAGGCGTGCATGTGTCGTAGTAGAGGCACGCACGTAGCATGTACACGTACGTATAGCGGCTAGGGTGCAAGAAAGAAAATACGGCCACATATGTGTACATACGGGCAGGGTCTCGAACGCCTACTCGCGCATATGTACGGCCAGGGCTCGTGTACATGGCTGGGTCGGAACGGAGAAACAACGTTGTCGTCGTGTTCATGGGGAGGCAACGGAATGCGTCGTGTTCATGGGGAGGCAACAGAATGCGTCGTGTTCATGGGGAGGCAACGGAATGCGTCATCTTCATCGGGAGGCAACAGAATGCGTCGTGTTCATCGGGAGGCAATGAAACGCGTGGGAGCCAACCGGCTGGGTCGGAATGGAATGCGTGGTCGTGTTCATCGGGAGGGCTTGGACGGAACAGGCGATGGAAACGAGGCCTGGCGTACCGTAGAACGGAGGAAATGGACCTCCTACGGTCGAAACAGGGGTCCTGTTGATCGGGAGGGGTGTGGCATACCGCAAAACCGAGGAAACGGGCCTCCTACGGTCGAAACAGGGGTCCTGTTGATCGGGAGGGGTGTGGCGTATCGCAAAATGGACGAAACAGACCTCCTACGGTCGAAACGGGGGTCCTGTTCATCGGGAGGGGTGTGGCGTACCGCAAAACGGGACTCCACAGGATACTGTTCATCTCCACCGTCGACCTCCTCCAGCCTCCACGGGCTACCGTCGACCTCCCCCGGCCTCCACGGGCTCCTGTTCATCCAGCCTCCACCGCGCGCTACTCCACCGGCTACTGTTCAACCACCCCTCCACCGTCTACTATTCATCCAGCCGTCCACACCACGGGGGCCTGTTCAACCACCCCTCCATGAGCACCCCTCCACCATCTACTGTTCATCCAGCCCTCCACACCACGGGGTCCTGTTCATCCAGAGGCAACGCCACCGCTCACTGTTCATCCAAAACCCCCGCAACACTCACTGTTCATCCCAGAGGCAGCATCGATTGGCTTCAGTTAGCAGCAGTAGCGAAGGAATCGCTCGATCGGTTCAGTTAACAGCTATCGATTGATCCCTCGGGTTCAGTAACGTGTAGCCTGCAGTGCAATCGCTCGGGTTCAGTTAGAGCCCAACGCCTCGCTCGGGTTTAGTTAGAGCCAGCGCCTCGCACACATGCGCGTACATGTACGAGAGAGACGCGCATCGCTCGGCCCCTGACCTCCCACCGTAACCGGGAACTCCCCGAAATTTTCCTCGCCCTCGCTTCTACCATGGTTTTTTCCATCATGGACGACCCAAAGAATGTCATGTGGCTGCCTCTCCAGCCCGCCTAGGACAAAAAGCCCATTTTCTGTCATGATTTTTTGTCATAGAAGTAGGAGCCCACCACATCTATGATCATACTGGGTTTTCTCACAATTATCATCATAGAAATGTCATATGTATGACAAAAAAATTTCGTTCGACCCAAAATGTCACGGATGTGTATTTTTTTGTAGTGTATGGACCCGAAGGTCTGAGGTAAACTACTCACACTTCATTGGAGGGGCTATGGTCTTGATGTAGAAGCCCTCCGTGATGGATGCCCCCTACGGCGGAGCTCCAAAATAGGCCCCAAGATGGGATCTCGTGGATACAGAAAGTTACGACAGTGGAATTAGGGTTTTGGCTCCATATCTGATCGTTTGGGGTACGTAGGTATATATAGGAGGAAGGAGTACGTCGGTGGAGAAACAGGGGGCCCACGAGGGTGGAGGGCGTGCCTGGGGGGGAGGCGCGCCCCCCTATGTCATGGCCTCCTCCTTTATTTCTTGACGTAGGGTCCAAGTCTCCTAGATCATGTTCAGTGAGAAAATCACGTTCCCGAAGGTTTTATTCTGTTTGGACTTTGTTTGATATTCCTTTTCTTCGAAACCCTAAAATAGGCAAAAAAAACAACAATTCTGGATTGGGCCTCCGGTTAATAGGTAATATAAAAGTGGATAATAAAGCCCAATAATGTCCAAAACAGTAGATAATATAGCATGGAGCAATCAAAAATTATAGATACATTGGAGACGTATCACTCGCCTTCTCTTAATCGAAGTTTGCTTCTGGTGTTCCTTGCTGATTTGGTTCTGGCGCTTTTTCCGAATCTAGTTCGCTTTTGTTCTCTCTCACGCATACCCCGTGAGGGGGCTGGGCAGGCGCCTTCACGAGGGTCTTTTTCTCCTGTGTTGGTCCTTCCCTCTGCCTTCGGTCTGCTTTCTTGCGAGGCACCCTCATTCGAGCCCATGAGCCGGCACATCTCTCCTAATCCATGCCCATCGGGTATCGTGATATGAAGCGTTGGGTCAAGGCTCGGGTAAATGATAAGTCCCCTAGCGAGCCCCTTAACAACAAATTTTTTGCAGTTCCTGAGCAACCACTAAGCCAAGACGGGCACGAGGAGACAAGTGCCTCGTAAAGAAGAGGCTGCCCCGAGCGCGCCAGGATAAGTTATCTCCGCGCAAGATAAACGACACATCACAGAAATAACAAGCATAGCACAATGATTGAGGAATCACAATTCGATACACGCCCATCCGGGCCCATACTGGTTTCGTTTTGATGCCCGAAAGAAAAGAAGAATGAAGCAAAAGTGGCGCTGAAGCGAACCACGGGGGCAGGCCTCCAGGGACGTCCCGAGCTTAGCCGGATCCCTCCTCGCGCTTCACGGAGGCGCGGCGACGGGACGACCCACCACCACCTTCGAAGCGAGAGCGGCGGCGAGGCAGCTGGTCGTAGACACCGCTGCTGGAGCTTTTGCCAAGAGAAGAGCCACCGTAGCTAGACGAGGTGCGGCCGGCGGGTTCACCCTCTCCATGGCCATCACCGAGGCCGATCACCTCCTCGCGGCCGTTCGTCTTGCGGCAGCACCCGGCACGGCGGCCATCTTCCCCAAACACCCTCACATAGAGGGTCGCATCACCGTCGTACTTAAAGTGGAGGGTGCATCGCTTGCCCAGGCCGCGCACACGGGCGAACGTCTTCCAACCATGGGCCAGAGCTATGTTTCCCGCGGCGGAGACTTCGACTGTGACCCAGGAAGCCCTGCTGCAGCAACCGTCCGCCTGTAGCCAGAGCCCGCCCGGACCAGGGGTCGGCAGCTCGTCGGGAAAGAAGCGCAGAAGCTGGGGCCAGTTGACGGCCGGATCCACCGACCAGACAACGAACTCCGGAAGCACCTCCGCTGAGTGGAAGCGTGGTTGGGGAGGACGTGCAACCACGACACGTCTCCCCTCATAGACAGGGCTGCCAAGACCGGATCGACCCCCGCCAAATGCAGCGGCATCACCCCAGGAGCAGGGGGCCAGGGCGGGAGTCGTGGAGAGCTTGCGGGGACGGCCGCGTCCCCGTTTAGGCGCCGGGGAGCCGGGCCCCTCATGAGGGGCCTTTTCTTCGACGGCGCCATTGGAGTTGGAGGCGGAGCAGAGGAGGAAGAAGCAGATGGAATGGGAAGAGATGGGTGATGGGGGCCCTGCCCCCCTCCCCATTTATAGCAGAGGAAGGCCAACCAGCACCCCCATGATCACAGTTAAATGATGGTTTTCCTTGCATGTCGCAGGGACTTGTCAAGTCAGGCAGTTGCCAACGCAGCGTGGGGAAGCGGAGACGCCCACGTCTAATCAACCGCCACGCGTCAACCACAGCCGCAGGCTTTTGGGGCCCGCGGCGCTCCGTGCTTGACCCTTTGGCTTTGCCTCGAAGCCAAGCCCGAGCGTGCCTTGGGTCCGTGGGCTACTGTCGGCGTTCTGGGAATGGGTGTCCCCAGACTTTCCTGCCTGCGGCCCATAGCGTGGCTGGGCTGACAGGTTCATACGGCCCATCTTCATCAACAAGACATTCAAGACCCTCGCAAGGGGCCAAGCCTCGCGGGGCGGATGATGCAAGACCTCCTCAAGAGCGGCCTGGCCAGGCAGGCTCACGAGGGGCGGAGATATCAAGGCAAGGTAAACCTCACGAGGCCCTCGTGACGTGAGGCATGACGATCGAGACTAGGCAGGCGCCAGCGCGCGCAGCGTCCTTGTTTCCTCTTTGGTGCTAAGGGGGCAAGCGCAGGCGCGGAGTACCGTGGCATCAAGCAAAGGTTTCCATATTGGTGCAACGAGACCAAGACCAGAAGGACGGCAAGACGGAGGTCACCATGGAGCCCAAGACGGCGTCATCACCAGAGCCTTTTGCAGGCAAAGACCACCTTTTGTCAGGATAGCTTGTACTAGTTGTCCCCTTTCAAATTGGCCATTGTTGGCTCCCTTCCCGTTCAATATTTGGGGAGAGGACCAGGGCCTATATAAGTAGAATTAGCCACCATCATAAGGGGGGAGAAAAGGAGAGAAGAAGGCAGCGAGAGAGAGACGAGATAGAACAGAGCATCGACACCATCACAAGTCGGGCGGCTGATTCCGATGCCCACACACAAGCACACCAAGCGCAAGAACACCTCGACCTCAGGAGGTTGTTCTTCCCCTTGTACTGCTCATCATTAGCCCTAGAGGCAATCCACCACCACATTGTAGTAGGGTATTACACCACAACGGTGGCCCGAACCAGTATAAATCTTGTGTCTTTCTGTGTTGAGAGTTAGCCGTGCTCGTCTACGAGATCTTAGAGAGCTAGGGCGTGGACCGATAGGGAGAAAACCTTCGCGTGCACCCCAGTGTTCAAACCTCAAGGGTCTGCCAGAACCCCAGATCCGACAGGACTGGAGATGACTCATCTTTAGTTAGAAGGCGTCCCAATGATTCAGAGTTTTTAGATCTTGATGCAAAAATTGATGAAAGTGGGGTTGGAGAGGTCAAAACTTTAGATAGCAATGAACCCACTCTTCTGGATTTCAAGGAATTTAATTATGATAATTGTTCTTTAATAGATTGCATTTACTTGTTGCAATCCATGTTGAATTCTCCTCATGCTTATAATCAAAACAACGCTTTTACTAAACATATCGTTGATGCTACGATGAAATCTTTTAGAGAAAAGCTAGAATTGGAAGTTTCTATCCCTAGAAAACTTTATGTTGAGTGGGCACCTACTATTAAGATTATAATTAAAGATTATGAGTTCTATGCTTTGTGTGATTTGGGTGCTAGTGTTTCCACAATTCCGAAAACTTTATGTGATGTGTTAGGTTTCCGTGAATTTGATGATTGTTCTTTAAATTTGCATGTTGCAGATTCCACTATTAAGAAACCTATGGGAATAATTAATTATGTTCTTATTGTTGCTACTAGGAATTATGTGCTTGTAGATTTCATTGTTCTTTATATAGATTGCAATTCTACATGTCCTATTATTCTTGGTAGACCATTCCTTAGAACGATTGGTGCAATTATTGATATGAAGGAAGGAAACATTAGATTTCAATTTCCGTTAAGGAAAGTAATGGAACACTTCCCTAGAAAGAAAATTAAATTGCCTTATGAATCTATTATGAGAGCCACTTATGGATTGCATGCCAAAGATGATAATACTTAGATCTATTCGTGTTTTTATGCCTAGCTAGGGGCGTTAAACAATAGCGCTTGCTGGGAGGCAACCCAATTTTATTTTTGTTCTTGCTTTTTAGGTCCTGTTTTGCAATAGATATTTCATCTAGCCTCTAGTTAGATGTGGTTTTGTGTTTTATTTAGTGTTTACGCCAAGTAAGACCTTTGGGATAACTTGCGGTGATAGTTGATTTGATCCTGCTGAAAAACAAAAACTTTTGCGCCAGGATATTAGTTTTAGTTTTTAACAGAAGAGCGATAAAATACAGATTATTTTTGAAGAGGATTAATAAACAAATTTGCTAGGACTTCCTAATTTCTCAGGATTGTTTGAGTTACAGAAGTATTCAAAATCTCCAGATTGCTACAGACTGTTCTGTTTTTGACAGATTCTGTTTTTCTCGTGTTGTTTGCTTATTTTGATGCATCTAGGGCTAGTACTGGGGGGTATTAACCGTGGAAAAGTAGGAATACAGTAGATATTGCACCAATATAAATAAATAATAAGTTCACAACAGTACCAAAAGTGGTGATTTATTTTCTTATACTAAAGGAGCTTACGAGATCTTCTGTTGGAGTTTTGTGTTGTGAAGTTTTCAAGTTTGGGGTAAGGATTTGATGGGCTATGGAATAAGCAGTGGAAAGAGCCAAAACTCGGGGATGCCCAAGGCACCCCAAGGTAATATTCAAGGATGTCAAAAAACCTAAGCTTGGGGATGCCCCGAGAAGGCATCCCCTCTTTCGTCTTTGTCTATCGGTAACTTTACTTGAGGCTATATTTTTATTCAACATGATATGTGTTTTGCTTGGAGCATCTTGTATGATCTGAGACTTTGCTTTTTATTTTTCCACAATCATCCTTGCTGTACACACCTTTTGGGAGAGACATGCATGAATCGTGATTTATTAGAATACTCTATGTGCTTCACTTATATCTTTTGAGCTAGGTAATTTTGCTCTAGTGCTTCACTTATATCTTTTTAGAGCACGGCGGTGGTTTCATTTTATAGAAATTGATGAACTCTCGTACTTCACTTATATTATTTTGTGAGTCTTTAGAACAACATGGTAATTTGCTTTGGTTATAAAATTAGTCGTAATATGATAAGCATCCAAGAGGGATATAACAAAAACTTTCATATAAAGTGCATTGAATACTATGAGAATTTCGATTCCTTATGACTGTTTTGAGATATGAAGATGGTGATATTAGAGTCATGCTAGTGAGTAGTTGTGAATTTGAGAAATACTTGTGTTAAAGTTTGTGAGTCCCGTAGCATGCACGTATGGTGAACCGTTATGCGATGAAGTCGGAGCATGATTTATTTATTGATTGTCTTCCTTATGAGTGCCGGTCGGGGATGAGCGATGGTCTTTTCCTACCAATCTATCCCCCTAGGAGCATGCGCGTAGTACTTTGTTTCGATGACTAATAAATTTTTTGCAATAAGTATGTGAGTTCTTTATGACTAATGTCGAGTCCATGGATTATAGGCACTATCACATTTCCGCCATTGCTAGCCTCTCTAGTACCGCGCAACTTCCGTTGATACCTTAAACCCACCACATACCTTCCTCAAAATAGCCACCATACCTACTTATTATGGCATTTCCATAGCCATTCCGAGATATATTGCCATGCAACTTTCCACCGTTCCATATATTATGACACATCATCATTGTCATATTGCTTTGCATGATCATGTAGTTGACATTGTATTTGTGGTAAAGCCACCATTCATCATTTTTTATACATGTCGCTCTTGATTCATTGCACATCCCGGTACACTGCCAGAGGAATTCATATAGAGTCATATTTTGTTCTAATATCGAGTTGTAATCTTTGAGTTGTAAGTAAATAAAAGTGTGATGATCTTCATTATTAGAGCATTGTCCCATGTGAGGAAAGGATGATGGAGACTATGATTCCCCCACAAGTCGGGATGAGACTCCGAACAAAAAAAAGAGGCCAAAAAAATGAGAGAAGGCCCAAATTAAATAAATGAGAGAAAAGAGAGATGGGACAATGTTACTATCCTTTTACCACACTTGTGCTTCAAAGTAGCACCATGATCTTCATGATAGAGAGTCTCCTATGATATCACTTTCATATACTAGTGGGAATTTTTATTATAGAACTTGGCTTGTATATTCCAATGGTGGAATTCCTCAAAATGCCCTAGGTCTTTGTGAGCAAGCGAGTTGGATGCACACCCATTAAGTTTTCTTTTTGAGCTTTCATAAATTTATAGCTCTAGTTAATCCGTTGCATGGAAATCCCTACTCACTCACATTGATATCTATTAATGGGGATCTCCATAGACTGTTGATACGCCTAGTTGATGTGAGACTATCTCCTTCTTTTTTGTCTTCTCCACAACCACCGTCTATTCCACCTATAGTGCTATATCCATGGCTCATGCTCATGTATTACGTGAAAGTTGAAAAAGTTTGAGAACGTCAAAAGTATGAAACAATTTCTTGGCTTGTCATCAGGGTTGTGCATGATTTAAATATTTTGTGTTATGAAGACGGAGCATAGCCAGACTATATGATTTTGTAGGGATAAGCTTTCTTTGCTCAAGTTATTTTCAGAAGACATAATTATTTGTTAGTATGCTTGAAGTATTATTGTTTTTAATGTCAACATTAAACTTTTGTTTTGAATCTTATGGATCTCAACATTCATGCCACAAGGGTGGAGGACGAGCAGGAATTAAGCTTGGGGATGCTTGATACGTCTCCAACGTATCTATAATTTTTTATTGTTCCATGCTATTATATTATCTATTTTGGATATTTTATATGCATTTATATGCTATTTTCTATGATTTTTGGGACTAACCTATTAACCTAGAGCCCAGTGTCAGTTTTTGTTTTTTCCTTGTTTTAGAGTTTCGCAGAAAAGGAATACCAAACAGAGTCCAAACGGAATAAAACTTTCGCGGTGATCTTTCTTGGACCAGAAGACATCCAGGAGACTTGGAGCGCAAGTTGGAATGTCCACAAGGCGGCCA
>NC_041388.1:499639802-499739746 GCF_002162155.2 Triticum dicoccoides | reverse complement strand
GGGGGGGCTCCTGACCTATATCTTCCTCCTATATGTACTCTTATACCCTGGAAACTTCCAGGGGAGCCACGAAACCACTTTTCCACCGCCGCAACCTTCTGTACCCATGAGATCCCATCTTGGGGCCATTTTCGGCATCCTGCCGGAGGGGTATTCGGTCACCGAGGGCTTCTACATCAACACCATTGCCTCTCCGATGAAGCGTGAGTAGTTTACCACAGACCTACGGGTCCATAGCTAGTAGCTAGATGGCTTTTTCTCTCTCTTTGATTCTCAATACCATGTTCTCCTCGATAGTCTTGGAGATCTATTCGATGTAGTACTCTTTTGCGAGGTGTTTGCCGAGATACGATGGATTGTGGATTTATGATCAGCTTATCTATGAATATTATTTGAATGTCCTTTGAATTCTTTTATGCATGATTTGATATCTTTGCAAGTCTCTTTGAACTATCGATTTGGTTTGGCCAACTAGATTGGTTTTTCTTGCAATGGGAGAAGTGTTTAGCTTTGGGTTCAATCTTGCGATGCTCGATCCTAGTGACAGAAGGGGAACCGACACGTATTGTATTGTTACCACCGAGGATAACAAGATGGGGTTTTCGTCATATTGCTTGTGTTAATCCTGCTACATCATGTCATCTTACTTAATGTGTTACTCTGTTCTTATGAACTTAATGCTCTAGATGTAGGGAGGAGTCGGTCAATGTGTGAGTAATAGTAGTAGATACAGAATCATTTCGGTCTACTTGATACGGACATGATGCCTATATTCATGATCATTGCGTTAGATATCGTCATAACTTTGCGCTTTTCTACTAATTGCTCGATAGTAATTTGTTCACCCACCGTAATAATTCCTTTCTTGAGAGAAGCCTCTAGTGAAACCTATGGCCCCCGGGTCTATTTTCCATCATATAAGTTTTTGATCTGCAATTCTAGTTTCTTATTTACTTTCTTTTGCAATCTTTTACTTTCCATTCCATAAACCAAAAATATTACTTTACCGTTTATCCATCTCTATCAGATCTCACTTTGCGAATAACCGTGAAGGGATTGACAACCCCTTTGTTGCGTGGGTTGCAAGTTGGTGTTTGTTTGTGCAGGTATTCGGTGGCTTGTCGTGTTGTATCCTAATGGATTGATACCTTGGTTCTCAAAACTGAGGGAAATACGTATGCTACTTTGCTGAATCATGATAACCCACAAGTATAGGGGATCGCAACAGTTTTCGAGGGCAGAGTATTCAACCCAAATTTATAGATTCGACACAAGGGGACACAAAGAATATTTGAAGGTATTAGCAGCTGAGTTGTCAATTCAACCACATGTGGAGATTAATTATCTGTAGCAAGTAATCAGTAGAAAAGTAATATGATAGTTTTAATAGTGGTGACATCAGCAATAGTAACGGTAACAGCGATAGCAGTAATTTTGTAGCAAGTGTAACAGTGATCATAGCAGTAGTAACTTAGCAAGAACAATATAAGATAAATTCATAGGCATTGGATTAGTGACTTGTTGGATGATATTCATCATGAGACAGTTATAACCTAGGGCGATACGGCACTAGCTCCAGTTCATCAATATAATGTAGGCATGTATTCCGTAAATAGTCACACGTGCTTATGGAAAGAAGTTGCATGACATATTTTTTCCTACCCTCCCATGGCAGCAGGGTCCTATTGGAAACTAAGGGATATTAAGGCCTCCTTTTAATAGAGAACCGGAACAAAGCATTTACACACGGCGAATACATGAACTCCTCAATCTACGGTCATCATCGGGAGTGGTCCCGACTATTGTCACTCCAGGGTTGCCGGATCATAACACGTAGTAGGTGACTATAACTTGCAAGATCGGATCTAAAACATGGATATAATGGTGATAACATAAACGGTTCAGATCTGAAATCATGGCACCTGGGCCCAAAGTGACAAGCATTAGGCATGGCAAAGTCATAGCAACATCAATCTAAGAACATAGTGGATACTAGGGATCAAGCCCTAACAAAACTAACTCGATTACATGATGAATCTCATCCAACTCCTCACCGACCAGCGAGCCTACGAAGGGATTACGCACTCCCGGTGGGGAGCATCATGGAATTGGCCATGGAGAAGGGTTGGTGATGACGAAGAACGAAGACCCTCCTCTCCGGAGCCCCAAACGGACTCCAGATCTGGCCTCCCGATGAATAACAAGAGGTGAAGGCGGCTCCATCTCGTGGATCGCGATAATTCTTTCTCCTTGATTTTTTCTGGAAAAAGGATTATATAGCATCAGTTTCAGGGTCTGCGGGGCCATCAGGTGGGGACAGCCCACCTGGGCATGCTAGGAGAGGGGGGTGCACCCTGGTGGGTTTTGCCCACCTAGGTGCCCCTCTTCGGTAGGTCTTGGCTCTAGAAATTCTTATTTATTATATAAAAATTCCTCGCAAAGTTTCCTTCCATTCTGAGAACTTTTATTTCTGCACGAAAACAACACCATGGTAGTTCTGCTGAAAACAACGCCAGTCTAGGGTTAGTTTCATTCAAATCATGCAAATTAGAGTCAAAAACAAGAGGAAAAGCGTTAAGAAAAGTAGATACGTTGGAGACGTATCAACTCCCCAAAGCTTAAACCTTTGATTGTCGTCAAGCAATTCAGTTGATAAACTGAAAGTGAAAAAGAAAAACTTTTGTGAACTCTTTTGCTCTTGTTTGCATAAATAAGCTTAAACAACACCCAGGTTTTCAGCCAGCATTATAACTAACCATGCCGACAATCTATACCTACTATTAAAAGGAGGTGATATTCTTGGTTTAGTCCCGCTTCGTTTGGTCCCGCTTCAATTAATTTCACATACGCTACTTTGTTTAGTTAGTTGCCACCCGTTCTGGCCCAATGGAGGAAGCCCATCTGTCGGCGCACTATGGCCCAGGTCCGAAGAGCTGGCAAAAAATAAAATTGCCCATGAAAGAGTTCGATCTCATAACCTGCCAACCGGCCACACACCCATCTAGCGATATGAGAGGATTTCTTTTCTCCCGTTGCAAAGCACGGGCCTTTTTGCTAGTAACTCTTAAAGATTATATTAACTCATATCAATGACATAATCAGCTAGCGAGCAATAATAAGGTATCTCAAATGGCAACACATTGTCAAAACAACCATGATATAGTATGACAATAGTGGTATCTTGCTAGCCCTTTCTGAGACCGCAAAACATAAATGCAGAGCACCTCCAATGTCCAAGCAGTGACTAAACATTGTAATTCATGGTAGAAAAGTTCCAATCATGATGCACCCAACATTAGCTACACACAATGCATAAATCATGACAGATGTGCTCTCAGGTTCTAGCACTTGTTTTAGAAGGTGATGACACAACATAAAAGTAAATAGATAGTCCCTTCGTAGAGGGAAGCAATGATTTGCAGAGGTGCCAGAGCTCAAGTTTTTAAAACGGAGATAAATGATATTTTGAGACATGCACCCTTCTGATTTACTTCACGACCATCAGTTATCAATATCTCCCATGCTAAACACGCTAGTGACGGTTCCCAAGCGATAAAAGTAAAGGTTTACTCCCCCTCCACTAACAATCACATTCCACAGCTTTTCTGAAACAACAGGTGCCGTCCAAACCAACAACAGTCCCGGGGGAGTTTTGTTTAATTATTTGCATTTTTGAGTTCAGGACTGGGAATCCCTATTACCGCCCTTTTCTCGTGCGATGGCGAGTGAATAAACACTCGACCTGAGAATAACCCGCTTAGCATAGAAGATACCGACCACCTCGTGTTATTCCACGAACGATCCAGGCACACAAAAATGATATTTTTTAGAAGTTTTTAGAGGTAGCACATGCAAATTTACTTAGGACGGCAGGGTAATACCGTATATAGGTAGGTATGGTGGACTCATCTGGAATAACTTTGGGTTCAAGGTTTTTGATGTACAAGCAGAATTCCCACTTAGTACAGGCGAAGGCTAGCAATTAGATTGAGAAGCGGCCAACTAGAGAGCAACAACGATCATGAACATGCATTATGCATAAGTAACATTGGACACTAGCATGAGTAGGATATGATCACCATGAACATAAATATCATAGAGGCTTTGTTGGTTTTGATTCAACTACATGTGTGAACATGTGCCAAGTCAAGCCACTCGAACATTCAGAGGAGGATACCATATCATCATACTACATCCCACTCATTTTAAAGCAATGTTGATATCCAAGATAAATCATTATTTACTCCCGACTACTTATGCATGGCATGAGAAACTATAATCTCTAATTGTCATTCCAAACATGTTTAATCATAATGGTATGAATCATGGATACTAGGTTAAACATATTTACACAAACAGAACAAGTCGAGTTCATACCAGTTTCTCTCTGCCACGGCCAGTTCATCGAATGCCATCATTATTGCCTTTCACTTGCACGACCGAACAATATGAAAATTATAATAGTGCAAGACTGCCGTGGTCTAAGCTGGAATCTACAAACATATTATTCAACAAGAGAAGACAATGTAAAATGTGATCTTTATTAGTTCAACAATTATTCATATGAGAGCCACTCAACATTTTCATCGTGGTCTTCTCCTCGGTACAACCCAAATAAAAGGAAATGAAATTCAGAGAAACACACTGAAATATTTTTGGAGTTTTTGGTTTCTTGAACAAGCAAATAAAAGGGAAAAGCAAAAGGAGAAAAACTATTTACATGGGAAAGCACCCAACAAGCAAAACAAGAACAAGGAAATCTTTTTGGGCTTTCTTTTTTATATTACTACTAAGCATGCATAGAAAGTAAATTAACTACAACTATTTTTTTGGTTTTTATAAATTTTTCAAACACACAAAAAGAATGCAAGAAAAATAAATCTAAACATGGATGATACAATGAAAAAGTGTGAACACCTACAGATTAAATAAGTGAACATGAATGTAGTGTCGGTGAGAAACACGTACTCCCCCAAGCTTAGGCTTTTGGCCTAACTTGGTAATCGATCAGAAGCCTAGATAATAGTTGGGGTACTGAGAGTGGGCATCCACTGGTCCCACTGCTGAGCCTCTTCCTCCTCCTCTGCAACAGCCTAAGTGTTCCGGTAGGCGATGATGTCCGCAAGCATGATCCTATATCCGCCCCTAGCAATAGAATCAAACAAAGTAGGAGCAGGAAACAGAATAATGTTACGAGTTTCAATGCTAAAAACTAGGTTATATGGAATAGGGATGTCAGGAGAATTGTTATCAGTGAAATGGTGGTGATCCATGGCTGCGCGATCTAGGTAAACTTTGGTAAGAGGGTAATCATGATGGCATATCTCAACATTAAAATGAGCTGCCAAACGAGTAGCAAATATCCCACCATGTATTTTACCCTTGGATTTATTAATGTGGAGGCGACGAGCCACAATAGCTCCCAAGCTATAAGTGTTGTCACCCTCTAGTGCACGACGTAAAATAGCAAGGTCTGGTGAACTAAGTGCACCCACGTTCTCTCTAGCAAGCAAACATTTAGCAATCAAAAGAGCAAAGTAATGAACAATAGGAAAATACAAGCCAGCGGCAGTGACAACTGACACCCCTCTCTCATCTCCCACGCTCAAAGTGCGATAAAAGGCCTCAAACTCCGCCGGTCTAGGCTCGGCTAAGCTCCCATCAGAAGGGATCATGCATATGTCACAAAATTCAGTAAGTGGTATCTCATGGTTTTCAGGATATAAATCAAAACTCACTTTAGGAGGATTATTCCTAGGAAGGAAAGTAAAACTTTGAACAAAGATATTTGTGAGGATTTGATGTTGTTCACACTCATTTGCGGTGAAGTCGGTGAAGCCGGCATTAGCAGCATATTGTGTGAACTCCTGAAGGATTCTAGCCTCTTCCAGGAATGGGGTGTGTGGCCATTCAAACAGCCGTACTTCCGCCAATCTCCGAGGATGGAGATCACTATCATATGACTCCCCAATAACACCCTTGGAGTTCTTCTAAAGATATTCATGGTTTTCCTAGGAACAAAATTCTGAAATTTATTAGCCCACAAAATTTTCTCAACAAAACTTCACAAAAACGATACCAACTACTCATAGGGATACATAGAGGCCATAGCAAGCATTCAAACTACTTAGAACACTAAGAATTCAACATGGAAGCTCATCTATAGCAGCACCAAGAGTAGCTAATTATTCAAAATATAAACCACTAAAACAAAAAAATAATTGGACAAACGGTGGAGTCACATACCAAGCAACAATCCCCCGAAACAGTTTCGGAAACGAAGCTTCGAGCAAAGAGATCGAAATCCGCAGGTTTGGGAACAAGAACACGGGAGAGAGAGTAATGGAGATTTTTTTTCTGGAGGTAAGTGATGATGTGGTATGAAGAGATAAGTGAGGAGGCCCACATGGGGACCACAACCCACCAGGGCATGCTTGGGGGTCCTGGCGTGCCCAGGTGGGTTGTGCCCACCTGGTGCACCTCCCTCTGATGTTATTTGCACCAAAAATTCAGAAATATTCAGACAACAATCGTATTAAATTTTCAGGGCATTCTGAGAACTTTTATTTTTTGGTCATTTTTTATCGCACGAGAAAATAGGAAAATAGACAAAACATTGCATTTTATTTTATTTAACTAATAAAAACATAAAACAAAAAGTAGGGACAGAAGGTAGTGCTTACTAAATTCATCAACTTCATACCGCTCAAAAATGATCCATTAATAAGGTTGATCGAGTCTTATTAACAACCACTTTCCATTAGCATGAAACCGAAGAACTTTCGTAAATCACTAAGTTACCACAATGGGGATATGAATGTCCCCAACAATAAGCATTTCATATTTATTTTTGACAGTAGGTAAAGGTATTTGAAAACTTCCATTAGTGATTGTTGTAGATTTTTCAATAACATTAATACCATTCACTTAGAATTGCTTCTTCGGAAAGTGCACCATATGCTCATTACCATTGATATGTGTAGGTGCATCTAGTGCCACCCCTAGTTGGTTTTGGAGTATTGACGACAAACCTAGTTGAGGGACTAATGTGTTTGTGAGAATTGCAGGATAACACAGGTAGAAGTCCCTCATTGATTCGGTTTTTCTACTAGAGATGACCCCTAAAAATGTATGAAGACATTGAAGTCAAAGGTGGTATATGAAGATATTCACATTGAAGACTATGACAAGAGAAGACACCACATGAAGCCTATGGAGCTCGAAGACTTAGATCTTTCGTAGTTCTCTTTCTTCTGTGTTGAGTCATAGGAACCACCGTACTGTTAAGTGGGGTCCAAGAGAACCAGTCAGAATGACTGAAGTGATGCTTAAACAAAACCTATGTCTTCGAGTGAAGACTTTGAGAGCGAATCTTGTCCAGAGTCGGGCAAGTCAGCTTTGCTTGAAGCCCAAGTAAAGTTGCCGTGTGAGTTTGAAATCTAACCGTTGGAACACGTGTCAGTTCCTTAGTGACCCAGGGTCATTTCGGACAAATCAGGTCGGTTTGCCAAGTGGCTATAAATAGCCCACCCCCTACAACCATAAATGGTTGGCTGCTCAGATTCAGAGTACGGCTTTTGTCATTTGAGAGCAACCCACCTCGAAGCCTTTGAGAGAGAATTCCTTGCGAGGATAAAGCCCTAACCACCCAGAGCCAAAGGGGATTAGTCATCACTTAAGTCTTCTTGTCTGTGTGATCTGAAGACTTATTACACTTGAGGACCGTGCATCCTCTAGCCGGTTAGGCGTCGCGTTCTGATCATCCAAGAGACATTGTGGATTGCCGGTGAACGAAGTCTGTGAAGGTTTGGGAGTCTACCTTGAAGACTTACCAGAGTGATTGGGCAAGGTCTGTGTGACCTTAGCTCAAGGGGAATACGGTGAGGAATGGGTGTCCTGAGCTGCGTGTTCAGGACTGGGTGTCCGGGACTGTGTGTCCTAAGGTTTAAATACCTAGCCGCCCTAACCAGACGTACAGTTGTCACAGCAACTAGAACTGGTCCAACAAATCATTGTCTTCAACGAGTCACTGGTTTCATCTTCCCTTCCCTTTACTTACTGTTACTCCTTGTGAAGTCATTGTATGTTCGCACTATTTTTTGTCTTCATTGAGTGACTGCGTGTTCTATGTGGCTTCACAATATCTTCCTACCTGATCCTTACTACATTGCTGGTATTAGTCATTGTGCTTTCACTCTATTGAATACTTGACTATGGCTTGCCTAGTGTAGTCTACCTTCCGCTGCAGGGTAATAGGTTTATTTCTATCGTTTGTCTTCATAACTTCCACGTTTTGAAGACTTTCATAAAAATCGCCTATTCACCTCCCCTCTAGTCGACATAACGCACTTTCAATATGAAAAGTGACCTTGCTTTTATTGCAATCAATAACAGCCCCTACAGTATTCAAGAAGGGTCTACCAAGGATAATCGACATGTTGTCGTCCTTGGGCATCTCAAGTATAACAAAGTCAGTCAAAATAGTAACATTAGCAACAACAACGGGCACATCCTCACAGATACCGATAGGTATGGCTGTTGATTTGTCGACCATTTACAAAGATATTTCAGTAGGTGTGAGTTTATTCAAATCAAGTCTTGTATATAAAGAGAAAGGCATAACACTAACACCAGCTCCTAAATCACACAAAGCAGTTTTCACATAATTCTTTTTGATAGAGCAAGGTATAGTTGGTATTCCTAGATCTCCAAGTTTTTTAGGTACTCCATCTTTAGAAGTATAATTAGCAAGCATAGTGGAGATTTCAGATTTCGGTATTTTTCTTTTTTTAGTGATGATGTCTTTCATACACTTTGCATAAGGAGGCATTTTAAGGATATCAGTCAAGCGAGTACGCAAAAATAATGGCCTCAGCATTTTAGCAAAGCATTCAAATTCTTCATCATCACTCTTTTTAGTTGACTTAGGTGGAAAAGCCATAGGGTTTTGAACCCATGTTTCTCTTTCTTTACTGTGTTTTCTAGCCACAAATTCTCTTTTATCATACCTTTTATTCTTAGGTTGTGGGTCATCAAGACCAATAGGTGGTTCTATCTCAACGTCATTGTCTGGTTCTTTTTTATTTGGTTGAGAGTCTTCATGAACATAAGCATTATCTTTTTCATTTTCACTAGGGGAATGTTCATTACCAAACTGAGTTGCGGCATTAGAGATAGAAGTTTCCTTATCATTATCAGGAGGTTTCTCTATTTCAGGTTCACTCGGAGCATGCAAAGTCCTGTCATTTTTCTTCTTCTTTTTCTTTCTAGAAGGACTAGGTGCACTAGTGTTAGCTCTTTGTGAATCTTGTTCAATTCTTTTTGGGTGTCCCCAGG
Source organism: Triticum dicoccoides (assembly GCF_002162155.2). NCBI lineage: Eukaryota > Viridiplantae > Streptophyta > Magnoliopsida > Poales > Poaceae > Triticum > Triticum dicoccoides. Next base: position 499,730,410 of record NC_041388.1, on the reverse strand, counting down.
ATAAAGTGGTTCCTGAGTCATTTTACCTCCTCTAGTTGCAACTCTAATAGCAAAGTCATGCATATTATTATTCATTTCATCAAGCAATTCTCTTTGAGATTTAGCAACTTGTTCTAACTGAGTTTGAACAATAGAAGCATGCTTTCCAACACCTCTAACATCATTTAATATTCTAACTAACAAGTCACTCAAGCGAGCAATCATATCAGAATTGTGTGTCAATTGTTCCATAACACTTGCATTGAAGTGATCTTGTTTTCTAATATAATTTTCAAACTCATGACGGCATTGGTTATGATGCATATTGTGAGGATTGTCATTATCATTGAAATTCATTAGAGAATTTAACTCTACCACCTTAGGCAACGGTAGTGTATTAAGCCCATGTATTTCTTCAATAGGAGGTAAATTTTTAACATCCTCAGCTTTAATACCTTTTTCCTTTATAGATTTCTTTGCCTCTTGCATATCTTCAGGACTGAGATATTATATACCCCTCTTCTTCGAAGTGGGTTTAGCCGATGGTTCAGGAAGAGTCCAATCATCATGGTTTTTCAATATATTATTCAATAATTCTTCAGCTTGTCCAACAGTTCGTTCCCTGAAAACACAACCAACACAACTATCTAGGAAGTCCCTAGAAGCATCGGTTAGTCCATTAGAGAAGATATCAAGTATTTCATTTTCCTTAAGAGGATGATCAGGCAAAGCATTAAGTAATTGGAAAAGCCTCCCCCAAGCTTGTGGGAGACTCTCTTCTTTAATTTGCACAAAGTTAAATATTTCCTATAAGGCAGCTTGTTTCTTATGAGCAGGAAAATATTTTTCTGAGAAGTAATAAATCATATCCTGGGAACTACGCACACAACCAGGAGCAAGACTATTGTACCAAGCTTTAGCATCACCATTTAATGAGAAAGGAAATAATTTGAGAATAAAGTAATAGCGAGTTTTCTCATCATGAGTAAAAAGGGTGGCTATGTCATTCAACTTAGCAAGATGTGCCACAACAGTTTCAGTTTCACAACCTTGGAAAGGATCAGATGCAACCAAAGTAATCAACTCTGGGTCAACAGAGAATTCGTAATCCTTATCATCAATAAAGATAGGTGAAGTAGCAAACTTAGGATCACATTTCATTCTAGCATTAAGATATTTTTATTTATACTTGCATAATAATTTCTCTAGATCATCTCTATCTCTGCAAGCAAGAATATCTCTAGTTGTCTCTTCACTCATAACATAACCTGCCAGTACCTTAGGAAATTCATATCTAGGAGGGCTAGTTCTAGCATGTGTTTCAGGAGTTTCAGTTTCAAGCTCATCATCAGATTCAACAACATCATGTTGTATAACTCTAGCAATTTGTTCATCAAGAAAGTAACCAAGTGGCACATCATCACTAAGAAAGGTACTAGCATCATCATAAGCATTATCCGTAGTAGAAGTAGCATCATCAGTAACTTGCGACATATCAGGATTAATTGCTTGTGGTGGTGTTGCAAGTTTACTTATAACAGAAGGTGAAACTAAAGCAGAACTGGATGGCAGTTCCTTACCTCCCCTCGTCTTTGAGGGAAATATCTTGGTCTTAGCATCCTTCAGATTCTTCATAGTGATAAACTGATAATAATCCCAACTAACTCAACAAATATAGCTATGCTCCCCGGCAACAGCGCCAGAAAAAGGTCTTGATAACCCACAAGTATAGGGGATCGCAACAGTTTTCGAGGGTAGAGTATTCAACCCAAATATATAGATTCGACACAAGGGGAGCCAAAGAATATTTGAAGGTATTTGTAGCTGAGTTGTCAATTCAACCACACCTGGAGATTAATTATCTGCAGCAAGTAATCAGTAGCAAAGTAATATGATAGTTTTGATAGTGGTGACAGCAGAAATAGTAATGGTAATAGTGATGGCAGTAATTTTGTAGCAAGTGTAACAGTGATGATAGCAGTAGTAACTTAGCAAGAACAATATAAGATAAATTCGTAGGCATTGGATCAGTGACTGGTTGGATGATATTCATCATGAGACAGTTATAACCTAGGGCGATACCGCACTAGCTCTAGTTCATCAATATAATGTAGGTATGTATTCCGTAAATAGTCATACATGCTTATGGAAAGAACTTGCATGACACCCATGGCAGCGGGATCCTATTGGAAACTAAGGGATATTAAGGCCTCCTTTTAATAGAGAACCAGAACAAAGCATTAACACACGGCGAATACATGAACTCCTCAAACTACGGTCATCACCGGGAGTGGTCCCGACTATTGTCACTCCAGGGTTGGTGGATCATAACACATAGTAGGTGACTATAACTTGCATGATCGGATCTAGAACATGGATATAATGGTGATAGCATAAACGGTTCAGATCTGAAATCTTGGCACTCGGGCCCAAAGTGACAAGCATTAAGCATGGCAAAGTCATAGCAACATCAATCTAAGAACATAGTGGATACTAGGGATCAAGCCCTAACATAGGATTTTATAGCATCGGTTTCAGGGTCTACTGGGCTACCAGGTGGGGACAACCCACCTGGGCGTGCCAGAAGAGGGGGCGCGCCCTGGTGGGTTTTGCCCACCCAGGTGCCCCTCTCCGGTAGGTCTTGGCTCCAAAAATTCTTATTTATTACATAAAAATTCCTCGCAAAGTTTCTTTCCATTTCGAGATATTTTATTTCTGCACAAAAACAACACCAAGGTAGTTCTGCTGAAAACAGCGTCAGTCCGGGATTAGTTTCATTCAAATCATGCAAATTAGAATCCAAAACAAGAGGAAAAGCGTTAGGAAAAGTAGATACGTTGGAGAGGTATCACATCACCCTTTCCTCTTCAAGGGAAAAACCAACGCAAGCTCAAGGGGTAGCACCTCACCGTGCCCTGGTAAGTTTGAGAATATTTTCCTTATGTCGTCATGCACGCCTTTCATAAATCGAACCATCACCGAGAAAGTTTCATGGTTTCGAGGGGGAAATCACCAAGATTGAAGGGGGATCCAAATTTCCTTTATCCTTTGTCCATGAGTTTTTTTCTACGATGAACATACACCCCGCAAATCACTGTGTCCAAATTGGCACTTTTCCGGGTTCATTTACCATATTTTGGGGATTATGTGCATTTCCTAGGCATTAATGCACATAATTCAAGTTCAAACAATCGGTCCATGAAAGGGTGCACAAGAACGGCCTGGAAAACCATGCTCGTTCCATTTAATAAATTCTCGTGCCTTTTACAAGGAATGGACAAATATTTCAATGAAATGTGTGACAATAGTCAACCACAAATGTTTTTTTATTGGGTTTTAAATTATAGAAAAAATGAAATAAATGCTTGAAAAACATGACGCCTGGCATGGTGCCATGGTATGACCTCACCATGGCCTGGTAAAAATTTAAGAAGGTTTTGCTGATGTCGTCATGCACACCCTTCATAACTCGAACCATCACCAAGGAAGTTCCATGCTTTCTAGAGGGAAATCACCAAGATTGAAGCGGAATCCAAATTTCCGTCCTAGTTTGTCATTCATTTTTTTCCAACGATCAACCGCCTCAAATATAACGTGTTCAAATTTGACATTTTTCCGGGCTCATTTACCATATTTAGGGGATTATTTGCATTTTCTATTCATTAACGCACATAATTAAAATTCGAACAATCGGTGCATGAAAAGGTGCGGAAGAACGGTCTGGAAAACCATGCTCGTGCTATTTAGTACATTCTCAGGCCTTTTACAAGGAATGGGCAGATATTTCAAGGAAATGTGTGGCAATAGTCAACCATAAACGCGTCGTTTACTGGGTTAACAACTATACAAAAATGAAATACATGCTTGGAAAACATGACGCCTGGCGTGGTGCCATGGTATGGCCTCACCGTGCCCTGGTAAAATTTTGAGAATGTTTTCCTTATGTCGCCATGCATGCCTTTCATAAATCAAACCATCACCGAGAAAGTTTCAGGGTTTCGAGGGGGAAATCACCAAGATTGAAGTGGGATCCAAATTTCCTTTGTCCTTTGTTCATGAGTTTTTTTCTACGATGAACATACACCTTGCAAATCACCGTGTTCAAATTTGGCACTTTTCCAGGGTCATTTACCATATTGAGGGGATTATGTGCATTTTCTAGGCATTAATGCACATAATTCAAGTTCAAACAATCAGTGCATGAAAGGGTGCACAAGAACGGCCTGGAAAACCATGCTCGTGCCATTTAGTAAATTCTCATGCCTTTTACATGGAATGGACACATATTTTCAATGGAATCGACACACGTTTGTTTACTGGGTTTTCAACTATAGAAAAATGAAATAAATGCTTGAAAAATATGACGTCTGGCATGGTGTCATGGTATGACCTCACCATGCCTTGGTAAAAATTTGAGAAGGTTTGGCTTATGTCGTCATGCATGCCCTTCATAAATCGAACCATCACCGAGGAAGTTCCATGCTTTTGAGAGGGAAATCACCAAGATTGATGGGGAATCCAATTTTCTTCGTTCTTTGCCGTGGATTTTTTTCTACGATGAACATACACCCTGCAAATCACCGTTTTCAAATTTGGCATTTTTCCGGGCTCATTTACCATATTTAGTGGATTATGTGCATTTTCTAGGAATTTAGTGCATATAAATCCAATCCAGCTACAGGTTCACGGGTGTGATGTGAGGAACGTGGATTGTCGTTCGATCGCGGCGCATCCAACGGGGCACTGGCGCGATCCGCGTGGCTGGGGTTCCGGCCAATCATAACGTAACACACAATAGGCTCAGCACACACTGTTTCCGGAAGCGACAGAGATGAACCGTGTGTGATAATGAACGAGCAAATTTGTAAGGGAAACCAAATTTCCTTTGTCGTTTGTCATTGAGCTCTTAAATAACACTGCACTGTACGGCTGCCCTAGCCCTCTGTCCCAGAGATCTCTCCAAGTGTCATTCATGGCATCGCGGCGTACAGTAACTGGTAAGGAAGCGTTGGCATCCCGCCACACCGCATTCCTCTCTGCCCGCGACTGCACACATGGTAAGGAAACGATGGCATCTCGCCGCGCCGAGTTCATCGCCGCCGGCGGCCACACAGTTACGTGGCCGGACTTTGAGGCCGTCATGGCCGAATGAGCTGTGGATCTAGAGGCGGCCAAAGCCGCACAGAAGGATTAGAAAAGGCAGAAAGCAGTCAAGAAAAGATAGTCCCGCCGCCGCAAGAAAGACTAGGCCACACACCATGGTGAGGAGAGCTTGGCGGAGATCGAAGCACGGTGGGCTGCTGCCTACAAGGCCGGGAAGGAGAACGCCGGCGTTTGGCCAGCATGCCCCGATGAGAACATGTGAGAAGTAGTTTAAGTTTGTAGTATTAGAGAAAACTACTAGTTGTACTTTAACTTTGTCGTATTAACATAGAATGTTGATAAGAGCATCCTTTGAGGGCTTTGAGCGTTGATTAGCATGTGTGTCTGTGTGCGTTTTTTTGCGTTAATCATTAGAAGATCACAAAACACACGGTTTCTATGCCATACCCGTGTGCGTTTTTGCATTAATGATCCATAAGTCAGTTACATGTGCGACGTTTCCTAATAAACCAGGTGTACTATTGACTGAAAAAAGTCAACTACACGTGTACATTTTTTTGGAGATGGTATCTACCAATTTTCTATTTTCTCGCACACGAGTATTTTACGCACTTCATCTGTGTTGTGTGTTTCCCCCACCCAAGTCTCAAGTTTCGCAGCAAAATTTTTATTAGGTGCGTGATTTCAGAATTTATTCCTCCAACTGCATTCCCACCCATCAAATTTCCATAGTATCCCCCCTGCGCCTCCCCCTACCGATAGCTCAAACTGCCGCCGCCGCAACCATAGCTTCAACCACATCTACGTTCTGCTCGGATCCAATCAGGTAACCCATCAATCTCTATCACGGCCCTGACCTGATTGCTTAAATAGCGCCTGCGAAACATCCTCATGCCTCCAAATCCCTACCAGCACGAGCTGATGGCGGTCCATGGCGTGATGGGCATTGTGCATGTTGACCCGGAGGAACACCTAGCCTCCGCCAACGCCAACATGGTGCAGGCTCTGGCCCAGATGAAGTGCCCCAGCGACTACCCCTCGGGACTTAATAGGTATGATCTGACCAGATAAATCTTACAAATACCACTTGCAATGGCTATGTTTTGTACGGTTGATGTATTAAGCATGTCTGTGCCTTGTTTATTTCAGTACTACACGTTGTGTCATTTGAAGGAAATAGGCCCTAGAGGCAATAATAAAGTTGTTATTTATATTTCCTTATATCATGATAAATGTTTATTATTCATGCTAGAATTGTATTAACCGGAAACTTAGTACATGTGTGAATACATAGACAAAACAGAGTGTTCCTAGTATGCCTCTACTTGACTAGCTCGTTAATCAAAGATGGTTAAGTTTCCTGACCATAGACATGTGTTGTCATTTGATGAACAAGATCACATCATTAGCTTATGATGTCATGGACAAGACCCATCCGTTAGCTTAGCATAATGATCGTTAAGTTTTATTGATATTGCTTTCTTCATAACTTATACAAATTCCTCTGACTATGAGATTATGCAACACCAGAATACCGGAGGAACACCCTATGTGCTATCAAATGTCACAACGTAACTGGTGATTATAAATATGCTCTACATGTGTCTCTGAAGGTGTTTGTTGGGTTGGCATAGATCAAGATTAGGATTTGTCACTCCGAGTATCGGAGAGGTATCTCTGGGCCATCTTGGTAATGCACATCACTATAAGCCTTGCAAGCAATATGACTAATGAGTTAGTTACAGGATGATGCTTTACGGAACGAGTAAAGAGACTTGCCGGTAACAAGATTGTACTAGGTATGATGATACCGACGATCAAATCTGGGCAAGTAACATACCGATGACAAAGGGAATAACCTATGTTGTTATTGCGGTTTGACCGATAGAGAACATAGAATATGTAGGAACCAATATGAGCATCCAAGTTCCTCTATTGGTTATTGACCAGAGATGTGTCTCGATCATGTCTACATAGTTCTCGAACCCATAGGGTCCACACGCTTAACGTTCGATGACGATTTGTATTATGAATTATGTGTCTTGGTGACCGAAGTTTGTTCGGAGTCCCGGATGAGATCACGGACATGACGAGGAGTCTCTAAATGGTCGAGAGGTAAAGATTCATATATTGGAAGGTAGTATTCGGACATCAATTTCGAGTGGTTTGGGTATTTTACTGGAGTACCGAGGGGTTACTGGAATCCCCCGGGGAAGTATTGGGCCTACATGGGCCTTAGTGGAGAGATAGGGAAGCCCGCGAGTGGTGGCGCACGCCCCCCTCCAAGTGAGTCCGAATAGGACAATGGGGAGTGGGCGCGCCTCCCCTTTCCCTCTCCCTCTCCTTCCCTTTCCCCTCCCGTAAGAAAGGACAAAGGAGCGCGAATCCTACTAGGAGTGGAGTCCTAGTAGGACTCCCCCCCATGGTGCACCCCTCCTGGCCGGCTGCCTCCTCCTCCCCTCCTTTATATACGGGGGCAGGGGGCACCCCATAGCACATCAATTGTTCTCTTAGCCGTGTGCAGTGCCCCCCTCCACAGTTAACTCCTCCGGTCATAGCGTCGTAGTGCTTAGGCGAAGCCCTGCACGGATCACATCACCATTGCCGTCACCACACCATTGTGCTGATGGAACTCTCCCTTGACCCTCTACTGGATCAAGAGTTCGAGGGACTTCATCGAGCTAAACGTGTGCTGAACTCGGAGGTGCCGTATGTTCTGTACTAGATCGGCTGGATCATGAAGACGTTCGACTACATCAACCGCGTTAACCAAATGCTTCATCTTTTGGTCTACGAGGCTACATGGACACACTCTCCATCTCTCGTTGCTATGCATCTCCTAGATAGATCTTGCGTGATCGTAGGATTTTTTTTTGAAATTGCATGCTACGTTCCCCAACAGTGGCATCCGAGCCAGGTCTATGCGTAGATGATTTGTGAAGGAAATATTCCCTAGAGGCAATAATAAAGTTGTTATTTATATTTCCTTATATCATGCTAAATTATTATTATTCATGCTAGAATTGTATTAACCGGAAACTTAGTACATGTATGAATACATAGACAAACAGAGTCTCCCTAGTATGCCTCTACTTGACTAGCTCGTTAATCAAAGATGGTTAAGTTTCTTGACCATAGACATGTGTTGTCATTTAATGAACGGGACCACATCATTAGAGAATAATGTGATGGACAAGACCCATCCGTTAGCTTAGCATTATGACCGTTTAGTTTTATTGCTTTTGCTTTCTTCATGACATATACATATTCCTCTGACTATGAGATTGTGCAACTCCCGAATACCGGAGGAACACCTTGTGTGCTATCAAACGTCACAACGTAACTGGGTGATTATAAAGATGTTGTACAGGTGTCTCCGAAGGTGTTTGTTCAGTTGGCATAGATCAAGATTAGGATTTATCACTCCATGTATCGGAGAGGTATCTCTGGGCCCTCTCGGTAATGCACATCACTATAAGCCTTGCAAGCATTGCGACTAATGAGTTAGTTGCGGGATGATGTATTACAGAACGAGTAAAGAGACTTGCCAACAACGAGATGAGATATAATCTCGGGCAAAGAGACTTGCCAACAACGAGTTAGTTGCGGGATTGAACTAGGTATTGGAATACCGACGATCGAATCTCGGGCAAGTAACATACCGATGACAAAGGGAACGACGTATGTTGTTATGCGGTCTGACCGATAAAGATCTTCGTAGAATATGTAGGAACCAATTTGAGCATCTAGGTTCCGCTATTGGTTATTGATCAGAGATGTGTCTCAGTCATGTCTACATAGTTCTCGAACCCGTAGGGTCCGCACGCTTAACGTTCGATGACGATTTGTATTATGAGTTATGTGTTTTGCTGACGGAAATTTATTCGGAGTCCCGGATGAGATCACGGACATGACGAGGAGTCTCGAAATGGTCGAGAGGTAAATATTCATATATTGGAAGGTAGTATTCGGACATCGGAATGGTTCTGAGTGATTCGGGTATTTTCCGGAGAACCGAGGGGTTATCGGAACCCTCCGGGGAAGTGTTGGGCCTACATGGGCCTAAAGGGAGAGAGAGGGAAGCCCACAGGGGTGGCGCGCACCCTACTCCCAGGGAGTCCGAATAGGACAAGGAGGAGTGGGTGTGACCCCCCTTCCCTTTCCCTCTCCCTCTCCTTCCAATTCCCTCCGGTGGAGAAAGGAAAAAGGGGGACCGAATCCTACTTGGACTACCCCCTTGGCGCGCCCCTCCTTGCCGCCGGCCTCCTCCTTCCCCCTTTATATATAGGGGCGGGGGCACCCCAAAGGCACACCAAGATTTCTCTTAGTCGTGTGCGGTGCCCTCCTCCACAGTTTATTCCCCCGGTCATAGCGTCGTAGTGCTTAGGCGAAGCCCTGCGCGGATCACATCACCATCACCGTCACCACGCTGTTGTGCTGACAGAACTCTCCCTTGACCCTCTACCGGATCAAGAGTTCGAGGGTTATCATCGAGCTGAACGTGTGCTAAACACGGAGGTGCCGTACGTTCGGTACTTGGATGGGTTGGGTCGTGAAGACGTTCGACTACATCAACCATGTTAACCTAACGCTTCCGCTTTCAGTCTACGAGGGTACGCGGACACACTCTCCCCATCTCGTTGCTATGCATCTCCTAGATAGATCTTGCATAATCATAGGAAATTTTTGAAATTGCATGCTATGTTCCCCAATAGTGGCATCCGAGCCAGGTCTATGCGTCGATGATATGCATGAGTAGAACACAATGAGTTGTGGGCGATAATAGTCATACTGCTTACCACCAACGTCTTACTTTTATTCGGTGGTATTGTCGGGAGAAGCGGCCTGGACCGACATTACATGACTACGTTCATGAGACTGGTTCTACCGACATGCTTCGCACACAGGTGGTTGGCAGGTGTCTGTTTCTCCAACTTTAGTTGAATCGAGTTCGATTACGACCGGTCCTTGTTGAAGGTTAAAACATCACACTTGACGAAAAATCGTTGTGGTTTTTATGCGTAGGTAAGAACGGTTCTTGCTAGAAGGCGTAGTAGCCATGTAAAACTTTGAACAACAAAGTAGAGGACGTCTAACTTGTTTTTGCAGGGCATGTTGTGATGTGATATGGTCAAGACGTGATGAGATATAAATTGTTGTATCAGATGATCATGTTTGTAACAATTATCGACAACAGGTAGGAGCCATATGGTTGTCGCTTTATTGTATGAAATGCAATCGCCATGTAATTGCTTTACTTTATCACTAAGCGGTAGCGATAGTCGTAGAAGCAATAGTTGGCGAGACGACAACAATGCTACGATGGAGATCAAGGTGTCAAGCCGGTGATGATGGAGATCATGATGATGCTTTGGAGATGGAGATCAAAGGCACAAGTTGATGATGGCCATATAATGTCACATATTTTGATTGCATCTAATGTTTATCTTTTATGCATCTTATTTTGCTTAGTACGGCAGTAGCATTATAAGCTGACCCCTCACTAAATTTCAAGGTACAAGTGTTCTCCCTGAGTATGCACCGTTGCTACAGTTCGTCGTGCCGAGACACCACGTGATGATCGGGTGTGATAAGCTCTACGTTCACATACAACGGGTGCAAGCTAGTTTTGCATGTGCAGAATACTCGGGTTAAACTTGACGAGCCTAGCATATGCAGATATGGCCTCGAAACACTAAGACCGAAAGGTCGAACGTGGATCATATAGTAGATATGATCAACATAGTGATGTTCACCATTGAAAACTACTCCATCTCACGTGATGATCGAACATGGTTTAGTTGATATAGATCACATGACCATTTAGATGACTAGAGGGATGTCTATCTAAGTGAGAGTTCTTAAGTAATATGATTAATTGAACTTTAATTTATCATGAACTGAGTACCTAATAGTTTTTGCATATCTATGTTGTTGTAGATCAATGGCCCGTGCTACCGTTCCCTTGAATTTTAATGCGTTCCTATAGAAAGCTAAGTTGAAAGATGATGGTAGCAACCACACAGTCTAGGTCCGTAATTTGAGGATTATCCTCATTGCTGCATAAAAGAATTATGTCTTGGAAGCACCGCTAGGTGCAAGACCCGCTGCAGGAGCAACTCCTGACGTTATGAACAACTGGCAGAGCAGAGCTGATGACTACTCGATAGTTCAGTGTGCCATGCTTTAAGGCTTAGAATCGAGAGTTCAAAGACGTTTTGAATGTAATGGAGCATATGAGATGTTCCAGGAGTTGAAGTTAATATTTCAAGCAAAGGCCCGAGTTGAGAGATATGAAGTCTCCAATAAGTTCTACATCTACAAAATGGAGGAGAATAGTTCTGTCAGTGAACACATACTCAGAATGTTTGGGTACCATAACCACTTGACTCAGCTGGGAGTTAATCTTCCTGATTATAGTGTCATTGACAGAGTTCTTCAAACACTGCCACCAAGCTATAAATGCTTCTGGATGAACTATAATATGGAAGGGATGGCAAAGACAATTCCCGAGCTCTTCGCGATGCTAAAGGCTGCGGAGGTAGAAATCAAGAAGGAGCATCAAGTGTTGATGGTTAAAAGACCACTAGTTTCAAGAAAAAGGGCAAAGGGAAGAAGGGGAACTTCAAGAAGAACTGCAAGCAAGTTGCTGCTCAAGGGAAGAAACCCAAGTCTGGACCTAAGCCTGAGACTGAGTGCTTCTACTGCAAAGAAACTGGTCACTGGAAGCGGAACTGCCCAAGTATTTGGCAGATAAGAAGGATGGCAAAGTGAAACGTATATTTGATATACATGTTATTGATGTGTACCTTACTAATGCTCGTAGTAGCGACTGGGTATTTGATACTGGTTCTATTGCTCATATTTGCAACTCGAAATAGGGGCTACATATTAAACAAAGATTGGCTAAGGATGAGGTGACGATGCGCGTGGGAAATGGTTCCAAAGTCGATGTGATCACCGTCGGCACGCTACCTCTACATATTCTGTCGGGATTAGTTTCAGACCTAAATAATTGTTATTTGGTGCCAGCGTTGAGCATGAGCATTATATCTGGATCTTGTTTGAGGCGACACGGTTATTCATTTGAATTAGAGAATAATGGTTGTTCTATTTATATGCGTAATATCTTTTATGGTCATGCACCCTTGATGAGTGGTTTATTTTTGTTGAATCTCGATTGTACTAATACACATATTCATAATATTGAAGACAAAAGATGCACAGTTGATAGTGATAGTGAAACTTGTGGCACTGCCATTTAGGTCATATTGGTGTAAAGCGCACGAAGAAACTCCATGCTGATGGGCTTTTGGAATCACTTGATGCTTGCGAACCATGCCTCATGGGCAAGATGACTAAGACTCCGTTCTCTGGAACAATGGAGCGACAAACTGACTTGTTGGAAATAATACATACAGATGTATGCGGTCCAATGAGTGTTGAGACTCGCGGCGGGTATCGTTATTTTGTGACCTTCACAAATGTTTTGAGCGGATATGGTTATATCTACTTAATAAAACATAAATTTGAAACATTTGAAAAGTTCAAAGAATTTCAGAGTGAAGTGGAAAGTCACCATAACAAGAAAATAAAGTTTATACGATCTGATCATGGAGGAGAATATTTGAGTTATTAGTTTGGTCTTCATTTGAAACAATGTGGAATAGTTTCGCAACTCACGCCACCTAGAACACCACAACGCAATGGTGTGTCTGGATCTCGTAACCATACTTTATTAGATATGGTGCGTTCTATGATGTCACTTACCGATTTACCGCTATCGTTTTGGGGTTATGCTTTAGAGACAGATGCATTCACGTTAAATAGGGCACCATGTAAATTCGTTGAGACGACACCATATGAACTGTGGTTTGGCAAGAAACCTAAGCTGTCGTTTCTTAAAGTTTGGGGCTGCGATGCTTATGTGAAAAAGCTTCAACCTGATAAGCTCGAACCCAAATCGGAGAAATGTGTCTTCATACGATACCCAAAGGAAACTGTTGGGTACACCCTCTATCACAGATCCGAAGGCAAGATATTCGTTGCTAAGAATGGATCCTTTGTAGAGAAGGAGTTTATCTCGAAAGAAGTGAGTGGGAGGAAAGTATAACTTGATGAGGTAACTGTACCTTCTCCAGAATTGGAAAGTAGTTCATCACAGAAATCAGTTCCAGTGATTCCTGAACCAATTAGTGAGGAAGCTAATGATGATGATCATGAAACTTCGGATCAAGTTACTGTCGAACCTTGTAGGTCAACTAGAGTATGATCCACACCAGAGTGGTATGGTAATCCTGTTTTGGAGGTCATGTTACTTGACCATGACGAACCTATGAACTATGAGGAAGCGATGATGAGCCCAGATTCCGTGAAATGGCTTGAGGCCATGAAATCTGAGATGGGGTCCATATATGAGAACAAAGTATGGACTTTGGTTGACTTGCCCGATGATCGGCAAGCCATAGAGAATAAATGGATCTTCAAGAAGAAGACTGGCGTTGACGGTAATGTTACTGTCTACAAAGCTCGACTTGTTGCGAAAGGTTTTCGATAAGTTCAAGGAGTTGACTACGATGAGACCTTCTCACCTGTAGCGATGCTTTAGTCTGTCCGAATTAGGTTAGCAATTTCCCCATTTTACGATTATGAAATTTGACAAATGGATGTCAAAACTGCATTCCTTAATGTATTTCTTCAAGAAGAGTTGTATATGATGCAACCAAAAGGTTTTGTCGATCCTAAAGGTGCTAGCAAGGTGTGCAAGCTCCAGCGATCCATTTATGGACTGGTGCAAGCCTCTCGGAGTTGGAATATACGCTTTGATAGTGTGATTAAAGCATATGGTTTTATACAGACTTTTGGAGAAGCCTGTATTTGCAAGAAAGTGAGAGGGAGATCTGTAGCATTTCTAATATTATATGTGGCTGACATATTGTTGATTGGAAATAATACAGAATTTCTGGATAGCATAAAAGGATAGTTGAATAAGAATTTTTCAATGAAAGACCTCAGTGAAGCTCCTTATATATTGGGCATCAAGATCTATAGAGATAGATCAAAACCCTTAATTGGACTTTCACAAAGCATATACCTTGATAAAGTTTTGAAGAAGTTCAAAATGAATCAGTAAAAGAAAGGGTACTTGCCTGTGTTACAAGGTGTGAAGTTGAGTTAGACTCAATGCCCGACCACTTCAGAAGATAGAGAGAAAATGAAAGTCATTCCCTATGCCTCAACCATAGGTTCTATTATGTATGCAATGTTGTGTACCAGACCTGATGTGTGCCTTGCTATAAGTTTAGCAGGCAGGTACCAAAGTAATCTAGGAGTGGATCACTAGACAGTGGTCAAGAACATGCTGAAATACCTGAAAAGGACTAAGGATATGTTTATCGTTTATGGAGGTGACAAAGAGCTTGTCGTAAATGGTTACGTCGATGCAAGCTTTGACACGGATCCGGATGACTCTAAGTCACAAACCGGATACATATCTATATTGAATGGTGGAGCTGTCAGTTGGTGCTATTCCAAGAAGAGCGCCGTGGCGGGATTTATGTGTGAAGAAGAGTACATAGCTGCTTTGGAAGCAGCAAATGAAGGAGTTTGGATGAAGGAGTTCATATCCGATCTAGGTGTAATACCTAGTGCATCGGGTCGAATGAAAATCTTTTGTGATAGTACTGGAGCAATTGCCTTGGCGAAGGAATACGGATATCACAAGAGAACCAAACACATCAAGAGACGCTTCAATTGCATCCGCGATCAAGTCAAGGAGGGAGACATAGAGATTTGCAAAATACATACGGATCTGAATGTTGCAGACCCATTGACTAAGCCTATTTCACGAGAAAAACATGATCAGCACCAAGACTCCATGGGTGTTAGAATCATTACTATGTAATCTAGATTATTGACTCTGGTGCAAGTGGGATACTGAAGGAAATATTCCCTAGAGGCAATAATAAAGTTGTTATTTATATTTACTTATATCATGATAAATGTTTATTATTCGTGCTAGAATTGTATTAACCGGAAACTTAGTACATGTGTGAATACATAGACAAACAGAGTGTCCCTAGTAGGCCTCTACTTGACTAGCTCGTTAATCAAAGATGGTTAAATTTCTTGACCATAGACATGTGTTGTCATTTGATGAACAGGATCACATCATTAGAGAATAATGTGATGGACAAGACCCATCTGTTAGATTAGCATTATGATCATTTAGTTTTATTGCTATTGCTTTCTTCATGACATATACATATTCCTCTGACTATGAGATTGTGCAACTCCCGAATACCGGAGGAACACCTTGTGTGCTATCAAACGTCACAACATAACTGGGTGATTATAAATATGCTCTACATGTGTCTCTGAAGGTGTTTGTTGAGTTGGCATAGATCAAGATTAGGATTTGTCACTCCGTGTATTGGAGTGGTATCTCTGGGCCCTCTCGGTAATGCACATCACTAAAGCTTTGTAAGTAATGTAACTAATGAGTTAGTTGCGGGATGATGCATTATGGAACGAGTAAAGAGACTTTCCGGTAACGAGATTGAACTAGGCGTGAGCATACCGACGATCGAATCTTAGGCAAGTAATATACCAATGACAAATGGAATGACGTATGTTTTTATGCGGTTTGACCGATAAAGATCTTCATAGAATATGTTGGAACCAATATGAGCATCCAGGTTCCGCTATTGGTTATTGACCGGAGATGTGTCTCGGTCATGTCTACATAGTTCTTGAACCCGTAGGCTCCACACGCTTGATGTTCGATGATGATTTGTATTATGAGTGATGTGTTTTGGTGACTGAAGTTTGTTCCGAGTCTTGGATGAGATCACGGACATGACGAGGAGTCACAAAATGGTCGATAAGTAAAGATTCATATATTGGAAGGTAGTATTCAGACATCGGAATGGTTCCGAGTGATTCGGGTATTTTTCCGGAGAATCGAGGGGTTACCGGAACCCCCCGGGGAAGTGTTGGGCCTACATAGGCCTAAAGGGAGAGACAGCAAAGCCCGCAGGGGTGGCGCGCGCCCCCTCCTAGGGAGTCCGAATAGGACAAGGAGGAGGGGGCGCGGCCCCCCTTACCTTCCCCTCTCCCTCTCCTTCCTTTTCCCTCCGGTGGAGAAAGGAAAAAGGGGGGACCGAGTCCTACTTGGACTAGGAGTCCAAGTAGGACTCCCCCCTTGGCGCGCCCCTCCTGGCCGTCAGCCTCCTCCTCCCCCTTTATATACGGGGCGGGGGGCACCCCAAAGGCACACCAAGGTTTCTGTTAGCCGTGTGTTGTGCCCCCCTCCACAGTTTACTCCTCCGGTCATAACGTCGTAGTGCTTAGGCGAAGCCCTCCGTAGATCACATCACCATCACTGTCACCACACCGTCGTGCTGACTGGACTCTCCCTCGACCCTCTACTGGATCAAGAGTGCAAGGGACATCATTGAGCTGAACGTGTGCTGAACACGGAGGTGCCATGCGTTTGGTACTTGGATCGGTTGGATCGTGAAGACGTTCGACTACATCAACCACGTTAACCTAACGCTTCCACTTTCGGCCTACGAGGGCACGTGGACACACTGTACCCGTCTCATTGCTATGCATCTCCTAGATAGATCTTGCATGATCGTAGGAATTTTTTCAAATTGCATGCTACGTTCCCCAACAATTTGCACGAGTAGAACACAAAGAGTTGTGGGCGATAATAGTCATATTGCTTACCACCAACGTCTTATTTTGATCCAGCAGTATTATTGGATGAAGCAGCCCGGACCAATCTTACATGACCATGTTCCTGAGACCGGTTCATCCGACAGACATGCAACTTGTTTTGCATAAAGGTGGCTGGCGGGTGTCTGTTTCTCCAACTTTAGTTGAATCAAATTTGACTACGGCCGGTCCTTGTTGAAGGTTAAAACATCAAACTTGACAAAAAATCATTGTGGTTTTGATGCGTAGGTAAGAATGGTTCTTGCTAGAAGCCCGTAGCAGCCACATAAAACTTGCAACAACAAAGTAGAGGACGTCTAACTTGTTTTTGCAGGGCATGTTGTGATATGATATGGTCAAGACGTGATGAGATATAAGTTGTTGTATGAGATGATCATGTTTTGTAAAAGTTATCGGCAACTCGCAGGAGCCTTATGGTTGTCGCTTTATTGTATGAAATGCAATCGCCATGTAATTGCTTTACTTTATCACTAAGCGGTAGCAATAGTCGTAGAAGCAATAGTTGGCGAGACGGCAACGACGCTACGATGGAGATCAAGGTGTCAAGCCTGTGATGATGGAGATCATGACGGTGCTTTGGAGATGAGATCAAAGGCACAAGATGATGATGGCCATATCATGTCACATATTTTGATTGCATGTGATGTTTATCTTTTATGCATCTTATGTTTCTTAGTACGGCGGTAGCATTATAAGATGATCCCTCACCAAATTTCAAGGTATAAGTGTTCTCCCTGAGTATGCACCATTGCTACAGTTTGTCGTGCCGAGACACCACGTGATGATCGGGTGTGATAAGCTCTACGTTCACATACAATAGGTGCAAGCCAGTTTTGCACGTGCAGAATACTCGGGTTAAACTTGACGAGCCTAGCTTATGCAGATATGACCTCGGAACACTGGGACCGAAAGGTCAAACATGAATCATATAGTAGATATGATCAACATAGAGATGTTCACCATTGAAAACTACTCCATCTCACATGATGATTGGACATGGTTTAGTTGATATGGATCATGTGATCATTTAGATGACTAGAGGGATTTCTATCTAAGTGGGAGTTCTTAAGTAATATGATTAATTGAACTTAAATTTATCATGAACTTAGTCTTGATAGTTTTTGCATATCTATGTTGTTGTAGATCAATGGCCTGTGCTACCGTTCCCTTGAATTTTAATGCATTCTTAGAGAAAGCTAAGTTGAAAGATGATGGTAGCAAGTACACTAACTAGGTTCATAACTTGATGCTTATCCTCATTTCTGCACAGAAGAATTACGTCCTAGAAGCACCTCTAGGTGCAAGGCCTGCTGCAGGAGCAACTCCGGACATTATGAACGTCTGGCAGACTAAAGTTGATGACTACTCGATAGTTCTATGTGCCATGCTTTACGGCTTAGAATCGGGACTTCAAAGTCGTTTCGAATGTCATGGAGCATATGAGATGTTCCAAGAGTTGAAATTAATATTTCAAGCAAATTCCCAAGTTGAGAGATATGAAGTCTCCAACAAGTTCGATAGCTGCAAGATGGAGGAGAATAGTTATGTCAGTGAACACATACTGAGAATGTCAAGGTACCATAACCACTTGACTCAGCTGGGAGTTAATCTTCCTGATGATAGTGTCATTGACAAAGTTCCTCAATCACCGCCACCAAGCTATAAAGGCTTCATGATGAACTATAATATGCAAGGGACGGAAAAGACGATTCCGTAGCTCTTCGTGATGCTTAAGGCTGTGGAGGTAGAAATCAAGAAGGAGCATCAAGTGTTGATGGTTAAAGAGACCACTAGTTTCAAGAAAAAGGGCAAAGGGGAGAAGGGGAACTTCAAGAATAATAGCAAGAAAGTTGCTGCTCAAGGGAAGAAGCCCAAGTCTGGACCTAAGCCTGAAACTGAGTGCTTCTACTGCAAAGGGACTGGTCACTGGAAGCGGAACCGCCGCAAGTATTTGGCGGATAAGAAGGATGGCAAAGTGAAAGGTATATTTGATATACATGCTATTGATGTGTACCTTACTAATGCTCGTAGTAGCGCCTGGGTATTTGATACTGGTTCTATTGCTCATATTTGCAACTCAAAATAGGGGCTACGGATTAAACGAAGATTGGCTAAGGATGAGGTGACGATGCGCGTCAGAAATGGTTCCAAGGTCGATGTGATAGCCGTCAGCACGGTACCTCTACATCTACCTTCGGGATTAGTTTTAGACCTGAATAATTGTTATTTGGTGCCCACGTTAAGCATGAACATTATATCTGGATCTTGTTTGATGCGAGACGGTTATTCATTTAAATCAGAGAATAATGGCTGTTCTATTTATATGAGTAATATCTTTTATGGTCATGCACCCTTGATGAGTGGTCTATTTTTGTTGAATCTCGATTGTAGTAATACACATATTCATAATATTGAAGAGAAAAGATGCAAAGTTAATAATGATAGTGCAACTTATTTGTGGCACTACGGTTTAGGTCATATTGGTGTAAAGCGCATGAAGAAACTCCATGCTGATGGGCTTTTGGAATCACTTGATTATGAATCACTTGATGCTTGTGAACCATGCCTCATGGGCAAGATGACTAAGACTCCATTCTCCAGAACAATGGAGCAAGCTACTGACTTATTGGAAATAATACATACTGATGTATGCGGACCGATGAGTGTTGAGGCTCGCGGCGGGTATCGTTATTTTCTGACCTTCACACATGATTTGAGAAGATATGGGTGTATCTACTTGATGAAACATAAGTCTGAAACATTTGAAAAGTTCAAAGAATTTCAGACTGAACTGGAAAATCATCGTGACAAGAAAATAAAATTTCTACGATCTGATCGTGGAGGCGAATATTTGAGTTACGAGTTTGGTCTTCATTTGAAACAATGTGGAATAGTTTCGCAACTCACGCCACCTGGAACACCACAACGTAATGGTGTGTCCGAACATCGTAACCATACTCTATTAGATATGGTGTGATCTATGATGTCTCTTACCGATTTACCGCTATCGTTTTGGGGTTATGCTTTAGATATGGCTATATTCACATTAAATAGGGCACCATCTAAATCCGTTGAGATGACACCATATGAACTATGGTTTGGCAAGAAACCTAAGCAGTCATTTCTTAAAGCTTGGGGTTGCGATGCTTATGTGAAAAAGCTTCAACCTGATAAGCTCGAACCCAAATCGAAGATATGTGTCTTCATAGGATACCCAAAGGAAACTGTTGGGTACACCTTCCATCACAGATCCGAAGACAAGATATTGGTTGCTAAGAATGGATCCTTTCTAGAGAAGGAGTTTCTCTCGAAAGAAGTGAGTGGGAGGAAAGTAGAACTTGATGAGGTAATTGTAATTTCTCCCAAATTGGAAAATGGTTCATCACATAAATCAGTTCCAGTAATGCCTACACCAATTAGTGAGGAAGCTAATGATGACGATCATGAAACTTCAGATCAAATTACTACCGAACCTCGTAGGTCAACCAGAGTACATTCCGCACTAGAGTGGTACGGTAATCCTATTCTGGAAGTCATGTTACTAGACCATGATGAACCTACGAACTATGAGGAAGCGATGATGAGCCCAGATTCCGCAAAATGGCTTGAGGCCATGAAATCTGAGATGGGATCCATGTATGAGAACAAAGTGTGGACTTTGGTTGACTTGCCCAATGGTCAGCAAGCCATAGAGAATAAATGGATCTTCAAGAAGAAGACTGGCACTAACGGTAATGTTACTGTCTACAAAGCTTGACTTGTTGCGAAAGGTTTTCGACAAGTTCAAGGAGTTGACTACGATGAGACCTTCTCACCCGTAGCGATGCTTAAGTCTGTCTGAATCATGTTACTAATTGCCGCATTTTATGGTTATGAAATTTGGCAAATGGATGTCAAAACTTCATTCCTTAATGGATTTCTTAAAGAAGAGTTGTATATAATGCAACCAGAAGGTTTTGTCAGTCCCAAAGGTGCTAACAAAGTGTGCAAGCTCCAGCGATCCATTTATGGACTAGTGCAAGCCTCTCGGAGTTGGAATATACGCTTTGATAGTGTGATCAAAGCATATGGTTTTATACAGAGTTGTGGAGAAGCCTGTATTTACAAGAAAGTGAGTGGGAGCTCTGTACCATTTCTAATATTATATTAGGATGACATATTGTTGATTGGAAATAATACAGAATTTCTGGATAGCATAAAAGGATACTTGAATAAGAAATTTTCAATGAAAGACCTCAGTGAAGCTGCTTATATATTGGGCATCAAGATCTATAGAGATAGATCAAGACGCTTAATTGGACTTTCGCGAAGCACATACCTTGATAAAGTTTTGAAGAAGTTCAAAATGGATCAGTCAAAGAAAGGGTTCTTGCCTGTGTTACAAGGTGTGAAGTTGAGTCAGACTCAATGCATGACCACTACAGAAGATAGAGAGAAAATGAAAGTCATTCCCTATGCCTCAGCCAAAGGTTCTATCATGTATGCAATGATGTGTACCAGACCTGATGTGTGCCTTGATATAAGTTTAGCAGGGAGGTACCAAAGTAATCCAGGAGTGGATCACTGGATAGCGGTCAAGAACATCCTAAAATACCAAAAAAGGACTAAGGATAAGTTTCTTTTTTATGGAGGTGACAAAGAGCTTGTCGTAAATGGTTACGTTGATGCAAGTTTTGACCATGATCTGGATGACTCTAAGTCGCAAAATGGATACATATTTATATTGAATGGTGGAGCTGTCAGTTGGTGCAGTTCCAAGCACAGCGTCGTGGCGGGATCTACGTGCGAAGCGGAGTACATAGCTGCTTTGGAAGCATCAAATGAAGGAGTCTGGTAGAAGGAGTTCATATCCGATCTAGGTGTAATACCTAGTGTATCGGGTCGAATGAAAATCTTTTGTGACAATACTGGAGCAATTGCCTTAGCGAAGGATTCCAGATTTCACAAGAGAACCAAACACATTAAGAGACGCTTTAACTCCATCTGCCATCTAGTCAAGGAGGGAGATAGAGAGATTTGCAAAATACATATGGATCTGAATGTTGCAGACCCGTTGACTAAGCCTCTTTCATGAGCAAAACATGATCAACACCAAGACTCCATGGGTGTTAGAATCATTACTATGTAATCTAGATTCTTGACTCTAGTGCAAGTGCGAGACTAGAGGAAATATGCCCTAGAGGTAATAATAAAGTTATTATTTATAATTTCTTATATCATGATAAATGTTTATTATTCATGCTAGAATTGTATTAACCGGAAACTTAGTACATGTGTGAATGCATAGACAAAACAAAGTGTTCCTAGTATGGCTCTACTTGACTAGGTGATTAATCAAATATGGTTAAGATTCCTGACCATAGACATGTGTTGTCATTTGATGAACGGGAGCACATCATTAGAGAATGATGTGATGGACAAGAACCATTCGGTAGCTTAGCATAATGATCGTTAAGTTTTATTGCTATTGCTTTCTTCATAACTTATACACATTCCTCTGACTATGAGATTATGCAACTCCCGAATACCGGAGGAACATCTTGTGTGCTATCAAACATCACAACAGAACTAGGTGATTATAAAGATGCTCTAAAGGTGTCTCTGAAAGTGTTTGTTGGGTTGGCATAGATCAAGATTAGGATTTGTCACTCCGAGTATCGGAGAGGTATCTCTAGCCCTCTCGGTAATGCACATCACTATAAGCCTTGAAAGCAATATGACTAATGAGTTAGTTACGGGATGATGCATTACGGAACGAGTAAAGAGACTTGTCGGTAACAAGATTGAACTAGGGATGATGATACCGACGATCGAATCTTGGGCAAGTAACATACCGGTGACAAAGGGAATAACATATGTTGTTATTGCGGTTTGACCGATAAAGATCGTCGTAGAATATGTAGGAACCAATATGAGCATCCAGGTTCCGCTATTCACTACTACAGGATGCTGCTAACGCGACACAACGATCAGAGACCCTTCGAGAAACTGTGTGCGATGCCATAATCGCAAACGGTGTTGTATGAAAACCGTCAAAAATGTGTAAAACGTTTGCGATGACGGATGCATCAAACACGGTTCAGGTTTTAGTTGCGTGTGCGATGAAGGGCATAAGGTTCAGTTCAATGAACGGTTTGCGATGAGGATGAACAAAAGAAATGGGCATCCAGATGGAGGCATGTGCGATACACATCATATGGTTCACTCGAATGAACAGTTTGTGATTAGGCAACACAAAAGAAACAGTCAGCCAGATCAAAGGTGTGTGCGATATACGGCATGCGGTTCACTCGGATGAACTGTTTGCATTGAGACATGAGAACAGAAACGGTTCAACTCCACAAGATGTGTGTGATACGTGGCAAACAGGTCTGTAATCAGAAATGTGTCTGAAGACCGATAAGAACACAGATGGTTGCTGCTAATAAGACGTGTGTGTTGTGTGATGGGATTGCATACAGAACAGCAACATACACACACACACACACACACACTTATAAGGACATGCTTGCATAACTGAATTAAACATCCACTTACATAGGTGGCTACTACAACCATGGCATTTGCACACACCGAAGTAAACTGTTACATGCATAATTACATGAGTGGCTACTGCACACATGACATTTCCACACACACCCATAAAGTAAACTATATATTACATGCATGATTAACTAGCATAAATGATCATCTGATCATCATCTACTTCTTGTGACGCCTGCTCTTCTTGTGGCTCGATCCGGGCTCGTCGATTTGGGTAACGAGGCACTTCCTCATGTCAATGATCTGCCTGTGCATCTCGTAGCATGTGTACACGCTCTTGGCCGTGAACCTGAGGTGAGGTTCATCCAGTTGCCACATCCAGGCCTTGTGCCGGGATACAGGACTTGTTCTTTGGGCATCCTACTTCATCTTTTCATAGTAGGGGTCGATGATGGCCGAGGTGAGTTCGACCAGGGAATCCTGCTTCGTGCTGCCCCAGACCCTGTAGTGGTAACGGATTTCGACAAGGTTCTTGCAGGGCAAGCCCATAACACTGAGCGCTTTTACATCGTCTTTGGTATCCACCGTGGCAAACTTGTAGTCGGTGCTATTGACAATCTGTTGAAACGGTCGCAAGGCTCTGTGGCCATGCAGTAGTGGTAGATGAGGACATGATGTCGCACACACAACTAGGCGACGACAACCTTCTGATCTATGCTGGGACGACCGGCGGTGTACTAGAGGTCGATGTCGACCACCTTGTACTTGTCTCTAGCAAGCAACTGCTCAACGCTATTGATGTAGTCGTCCACCACGGCCGGGTCGATGGTGTACACCACCGAGAGATCCATCTCCCTCGCGTGGGTCTCCACTCTATGCTCGCCGAACTCCATCGCCGGACATCCCCTCTCTATGTGTCGTCGTGGGTGTGCTTGTTGTGTTGTGGGGCATGCTCGAAAGGTTGAAGACACTAAGGTTATAATGGCCGCGGGAATTAAAGGGGAAGACGGACGGCCAGGAGTATCGGCAGGCCCTGATGGCAGTTCTAATTTGCAGCGCGTAACTCCATCGTGCCGCACGTAACTACATCGTGTGGCAATGCGCGCGGCGCAACCGCATGCATATGGGCCCCCCGACGTGATCATGCGCATGCCCAACTGCTAGAAAAGCGCGCATGGAGGGACGCGAGCAGAGCACTCCATGGTCGCCTCAAGGAAAAGTTGTCCACAAGCCGAGCGCGCCGACGGACGCGAGTAGAGCACGCCAACGGACGCGACCGAGCACGCCGCGGCACCTAACGGCAAGCACCACGCACTACGGCGCCTAACGGCGAGCAGAGTTTGCCGAGGGACGCGAGGAGAGGACGGCATAGTGATACGTGGCAAATAAGACGAATTGTGTGAGTGATGTCGGAGACATCAAGCACGAATCATATTAGAGTTGCATGTGCGATACGTGGAAGACAGTTGATCCATCAGAGCTGTCTGTGATGGAATAAGCCGTGTGTGTTGTGGGAAAACACTTGCTGGTGTATAACCTTAAATTTAACCAAAAAGTGTTAATGCATGTTACAAAAATTGTATAACTATGTTCAAATACGACTCCAAGGATATAATCTATGGCGACATGCATTCGTATTTTATTAGTTAATAAATCCTACTTATAAACCAGGACGGGGTATAGTAGGTAATTAAATCACAAACATTTTTTATTAACTGTATGTGTATGTCTCCTCTCGTGCTCCTCACGCACGTCTAGTCACCCTGCTACCACATACGGCTTAAAGCGTAAGCTTGCCCAGCGCGTTGGGGCGTTCTTTTGGCCAAACGGTGGCGCCAATGAATCGTCGATGAGCCCGTTCCCATGCAACCTCGCAGGTTCCCGCGCACGCTTCTTGCCCGACTCGGTGAAATCCCCCAAAATCCCAATGCTTACCGGCTTGCTATAAAAACCCTCACGGCCAGCGAGTCCTACATCACATTTTCCCCTCCCTCCCTGTAGCTTATCTCGTCTGCTTCTTCCACAATCACCAATGGAACCGGTCCATCGTCATCGCTCGGCCACTACGCCGTCATCAAAGGACAGCTCCAACTGGGAGGCTACATCACGGTGTAGTGTAGTGCGCGTGGCGTCCTTGTTGGGTGTGCGCGGAACACCCACCACACGCTCCACCACCGCTGCCCGTCGGCAGCTGTTGCCGGCCACCGTTGCCGCCACACCACCGTCGAAAGCCAGGGCCATCTCCCTCTCCTCCGCCGCGGCTCGAAGGCGGGAGGTGGCCGTCGTGGCCACCACCCCACTGTTGGCCACCATGGTCATCACCCGCTCCGCCACCGCGACCCGAAGGCGGGAGGTGGCCATCGTGGTCGCCACCCCATCGTCGGCTGCCGTGGCCGCCAGCCCACAATCGACCGCCGAGATCATCACCCGCTCCGCCACCGCCACCCAAAGGAGGGGGACGGAGGTGGAGTCCCACACGTGCATCAGCGACCTTGCGCGCTACATCGAGTTCGTGCGGGAAGAGGAGGAGCACCTCGTCGAGCACGCAAAGAGGCGACCATGGTCATCACCCGCTCCGCCATCGCGACCCGAAGGCGGGAGGTGGACATCGTGGTCGCCACCCCATCGTCGGCTGCCGTGGCCGCCAGCCCACAATCAACCGCCGAGATCATCACCCGCTCCGCCACCGCCACCCAAAGGAGGGGGACGGAGGTGGAGTCCCACACGTGCATCAGCGACCTTGCGCGCTACATCGAGTTCGTGCGGGAAGAGGAGGAGCACCTCGTCGAGCACGCAAAGAGCCTTAGCGCAGCCATGGCCGAAGCACATGCCGACGCACAGGCGAGGAATCAGGAGATCTACGAGCAATCCGGCCGCTATGAGAGGGATCGTCTAGAGCGGCAGTGGGCGTTCGAGCTGGCAAGCGTTGCTAAACGTGCAGCAACGGCAGGCACCGTATTGCATTTGTCCAGCTCGTCAGTAGGCTCCTCCTCCTCCTCTGCCTCTTACTGAGCGCGCTCGGCAGAGGAGAGGCTCCCGGAAGTAGCACAAAGCCCCTCCATGGTATTAGCAATATTTAGGGGCTATTTTGTTCAGTTCATCTGACTATAGATGTGTGGTCGAACTATACAACGTACTTAAAATTAGCTAGTATATATAGTTGAACTAGCTATTTCAGTATGTGGTTGGCAACAATTGCGGAGAAGTTTGGTCGGTTCAGCTATCGAGTTGAACCGTTTGTATAAATTAAGAACGACTGCTTAATGTATGAATGAAATCTATGCTTAATTACTGAATTTTAGTTGCAAAAATTACATAGTTCTAATGATTTGTAGCTGCATATTTTGAAAAATCACAGTGTTACAAGGATTGACAAATGGCAATGTTACTAGATCAATAAATGTAAATCTTTCCAGTTTGACAAATGGCAACTTACCCAATATGACAGATGCAAACCTTACCAATTTTTTGTACGTGGTTGCACACAGGTCATCCAGATCGTTGAAGGGATGCACAAATCCTGCGCTGCTCTCACTTTGCATACGGGTGTTCTATCTAAATTGTTCGTGATCAAGAGCTATAGAAATCCTGCTCAGCACATTTTCTCTTGGCTTCCTGGGGAAGCTGTCAGTTTTTCATACGGGTGTTCTAACTAAAACGTCCGCGATGAGTGTTTTATATTTAAAAAGCAAATTAAACTGCGGCTTGGGTGCCATTAATGGAGAGGACGCGAGCAAGGCGGGCGGCCATGGAAATCAAAGGGCTCGCTTCCCAGTGAGCCTGTGCAGCGTACAGTTCGCATGCTTCCCGATGAGCCTGCACACTCGAGGACAGCTTGCACGCCTCCCGGTCAGCCTACGCACTAGACGGCGGTCGCACGCCTCCCGTTCAGTCAAGGTCAAGCAGCTGTCCTCACGGCACCTCCTAAAGCCATTAAAACCAAGACACATGGCGTCACATGAATGGTTAACAGAATTTTGAATTTACTAGAATTTAAAAACCAGGCATCTCAATGTTTTGCCGGCAATCAACGGTGCCCCGGTGTTTGAAATTCATTCCCAATTTGTTAGCAATAAGAGGAAATGGATATCGTTTCGTCC
This sequence comes from Triticum dicoccoides, assembly GCF_002162155.2. Lineage (NCBI taxonomy): Eukaryota > Viridiplantae > Streptophyta > Magnoliopsida > Poales > Poaceae > Triticum > Triticum dicoccoides. The sequence continues at coordinate 499,703,003 of NC_041388.1, read as the reverse complement.
CCAAAGGAGAGTTGTATATGATGCAACAAGAAGGTTTTGTATATGACGCAACAAGAAGGTTTTGTCAATCCTAAAGGTGCTAACAAAGTGGGCAAGCTCCAGCGATCTATCTATGGACTAGTGCAAGCATCTCAGAGTTGGAATATATGCTTTGATGACTTCATCAAAGCATATAGTTTCATACAGACTTGCGGTGAAGCCTGTACAAGAAAGTGAGTGGGAGCACCACAACCTTTCTGATAAGTATATGTGAAAGACATATTGTTGATCGGAAATGATGTAGAATTTTCTGGAAAGCATAAAGGAATGTTTGAAAGGAGTTTTTCAAAGAAAGACCTCAGTGAAGCTACTTACATAGTGGGCATCAATATCTATAAAGATAAATCAAGATGCTTGATAAATTTTTCAATGAGTAGATACCTTCACAAGTTTTTGAAGTAGTTCAAAATCGAACAGTCAAAGAAGGAGTTGTTGCCTGTGTTGCTAGGTGTGAAGTTGAGTAAAGACTCAAAACCTGACCACGGTAGAAAATAGAAAGAGAATGAAAAGTCATTCCCTATGCCTCTGTCATAGGTTCTATAAAGTATGCTATGTTGTGTACCAGACCTATTGTGTACCTCACCATGAGTTTCGCAAGAGGGTACAATAGTGATCCAGGAGTGGATCACTGAATAGCGGTCAAAATTATCCTTAGTGGAATAAGGAAATGTTTCTCGGTTATGGAGGTGACAAAGAGTTCGTCGTAAAGAGTTACGTCGATGCAAGCTTTGACACCGATCTGGATGACTCTAAGTCTCAATCTAGATACATATTGAAAGTGGGAACGATTAGCTAGAGTAGCTCCGTGCAGATCATTGTAGACATTGAAAATTTGCAAAATACATACGGCTTTGAATGTGGCAGACCTGTTGACTAAACTTATCTCACAAGCAAAACATGATCACACCTTAGTACTCTATGGGTATTTGAAAGTGCGTTATATCGACTAGAGGGGGGTGAATAGGCGATTTTTAAGAAAGTCTTCAAAACGTGGAAGTTATGAAGACAAACGATAGAAATAAACCTATTACCCTGCAGCGGAAGGTAGACTACACTAGGTAAGCCATAGTCAAGTATTCAATAGTGAAAGCACAATGACTAATAGCAGCAATGTAGTAAGGATCAGATAGGAAGATATTGTGAAGCCACACAGAACATGCAGTCACTCAGTGAAGACAAAAGATAGTGCGAACATACAATGACTTCACAAGGAGTAACAGTAAGCAAAGGGAAGGGAAGATGGAACCAGTGACTCGCTAAAGACAATGATTTGTTGGACCAGTTCCAGTTGCTGTCACAACTATACATCTGGTTAGGGCGGCTAGGTATTTAAACCTTAGGACACACAGTCCCGGACACCCAGTCCTGAACACGCAGCTCAGGACACCCAGTCCTCACCGTATTCCCCTTGAGCTAAGGTCACACAGACCTCGCCCAATCACTCTGGTAAGTCTTCAAGGTAGACTCCCAAACCTTCACAGACTTTGTTCACCGGCAATCCACAATGTCTCTTGGATGCTCAGAACGCGATGCCTAACCGGCTGGAGGATGCACAGTCCTCAAGTGTAATAAGTCTTCAGATCACACAGACAAGAAGAATTAAGTGATGCCTAATTCTCTTTGGCTTTGGGTGGTTAGGGCTTTATCCTCGCAAGGAATTCTCTCTCAAAGGCTTCGAGGTGGGTTGCTCTCAAACGACAAAAGCCGTACTCTCAATCTGAGCAGCCAACCGTTTATGGTTGTAGGGGGTGGGCTATTTATAGCCACTTGGCAACCTGACCTGATTTGTTCGAAATGACCCTGGGTCACTAAGGAACTGACACGTGTTCCAACTGTCAGATTTCAAACTCACACGACAACTTTACTTGGGCTGCAAGCAAAGCTGACTTGTCCGACTCTGGACAAGATTCGCTCTCATAGTCTTCACTCGAAGACATAGGTTTTGGTTAGGCATCACTACAGTCATTCTGACTGGTTCTCTTGGACCCCACTTAACAGTACGGTGGTTCCTATGACTCAACACAAAAGAAAGAGAACTACGAAAGATCTAAGTCTTCGAGCTCCATAGGCTTCATGTGGTGTCTTCTCTTGTCATAGTCTTCAATGTGAATATCTTCATATACCACCTTTGACTTCAATGTCTTCAATGTGCGATACGTGGAAGACAGTTGATCCATCAGAGCTGTCTGTGATGGAATAAGCCGTGTGTGTTGTGGGCAAACACTTGCTGGTGTATAACCTTAAATTTAACCAAAAAAGTGTTAATGCATGTTACAAAAATTGTATAGCTGGAAACTATGTTCAAATACGACTCCAAGGATATAATCTATGGCGACATGCATTCGTATTTTGTTAGTTAATAAATCCTACTTATAAACCAGGACGGGGTATAGTAGGTAATTAAATCACAAACATTTTTTATTAACTGTATGTGTATGTCTCCTCTCGTGCTCCTCACGCACGTCTAGTCACCCTGCTGCCACATACGGCTTAAAGCGTAAGCTTGCGCAGCGCGCTGGGGCGTTCTTTTGGCCAAACGGTGGCGCCAATGAATCGTCGATGAGCCCGTTCCCATGTAACCTCGCAGGTTCCCGCGCACGCTTCTTGCCCGACTCGGTGAAATCCCCCAAAATCCCAATGCTTACCGGCTTGCTATAAAAACCCTCACGGTCGGCGAGTCCTGCATCACATTTTCCCCTCCCTCCCTGTAGCTTATCTCGTCTGCTTCTTCCACAATCGCCAATGGAACCGGTCCATCGTCATTGCTTGGCCACTACGCCGTCATCAAAGGACAGCTCCAACTGGGAGGCTACATCGCGGTGTAGTGTAGTGCACGTGGCGTCCTTGTTGGGTGTGCGCGGAACACCCACCACAGGCTCCACCACCGCTGCCCGTCGGCAGCTGTTGCCGGCCGCCGTTGCCGCCACACCACCATCGAAAGCCAGGGCCATCTCCCTCTCCTTCGCCGCGGCTCGAAGGCGGGAGGTGGCCGTCGTGGCCACCACCCCACTGTCGGCCACCATGGTCATCACCCGCTCCGCCACCGCGACCCGAAGGTGGGAGGTGGCCATCGTGGCCGCCACCCCATCATCGGCTGCCGTGGCCACCAGCCCACCGTCGACCGCCGGGATCATCACCTGCTCCACCACCGCCACCCAAAGGAGGGGGACGGAGGTGGAGTCCCACACGTGCGTCAGCGAACTTGCGTGCTACATCGAGTTCATGCGGGAAGAGGAGGAGCACCTCGTCGAGCACGCAAAGAGCCTTAGCGCAGCCATGGCCGCAGCACATGCCGACGCACAGGCGAGGAATCAGGAGATCTACGAGCAATCCGGCCGCTATGAGAGGGATCGTCTAGAGCGGCAGTGGGCGTTCGAGCTGGCAAGCGTTGCTAAACATGCAGCAACGGCAGGCACCGTATTGCATTTGTCCAGCTCGTCGGTAGGCTCCTCCTCCTCCTCTGCCTCTTACTGAGCGCGCTCAGCAGAGGAGAGGCTCCCAGAAGTAGCACAAAGCCCCTCCGTGGTATTAGCAATATTTAGGGGCTATTTTGTTCAGTTCATCTGACTATAGATGTGTGGTCGAACTATACAACGTACTTAAAATTAGCTAGTATATATAGTTGAACTAGCTATTTTAGTATGTGGTTGGCAACAATTGCGGAGAAGTTTGGTCGGTTCAGCTATGGAGTTGAACCGTTTGTATAAATTAAGAACGACTGCTTAATGTATGAATGAAATCTATGCTTAATTACTGAATTTTAGTTGCAAAAATTACATAGTTCTAATGATTTGTAGCTGCATATTTTGAAAAATCACAGTGTTACAAGGATTGACAAATGGCAATGTTACTAGATCAATAAATGAAAATCTTTCTAGTTTGACAAATGGCAACATACCCAATATGACAGATGCAAACCTTACCAATTTTTTGTACGTGGTTGCACACAGGTCATCCAGATCGTTGAAGGGATGCACAAATCCTGCGCTGCTCTCACTTTGCATATGGGTGTTCTATCTAAATCGTTCGCGATCAAGAGCTACAGAAATCCTGCTCAGCACATTTTCTCTTGGCTTCCTGGGGAAGCTGTCAGTTTTGCATACGGGTGTTCTAACTAAAACGTCCACGATGAGTGTTTTATATTTAAAAAGCAAATTAAACTGCAGCTTGGGTGCCATTAATGGAGAGGACGCGAGCAAGGCGGGCGGCCATGGAAATCAAAGGGCTCGCTTCCCAGTGAGCCTGTGCAGCGTACAGTTCGCATGCTTCCCGATGAGCCTGCACACTCGAGGACAGCTTGCACGCCTCCCGGTCAGCCTACGCACCAGACGGCGGTCGCATGCCTCCCGTTCAGTCAAGGTCAAGCAACTGTCCTCACGGCACCTCCTAAAGCCATTAAAACCAAGACACGTGGCGTCACATGAATGGTTAACAGAATTTTGAATTTACTAGAATTTAAAAACCAGGCATCTCAATGTTTTGCCGGCAATCAACGGTGCCCCGGTGTTTGAAATTCATTCCCAATTTGTTAGCAATAAGAGGAAATGGATATCGTTTCGTCCCCAAAGGAGAGTTGTATATGATGCAATAAGAAGGTTTTGTATATGACGCAACAAGAAGGTTTTGTCAATCCTAAAGGTGCTAACAAAGTGGGCAAGCTCCAGCGATCTATCTATGGACTGGTGCAAGCATCTCAGAGTTGGAATATATGCTTTGATGACTTCATCAAAGCATATAGTTTCATACATACTTGCGGTGAAGCCTGTACAAGAAAGTGAGTGGGAGCACCACAACCTTTCTGATAAGTATATGTGAAAGACATATTGTTGATCGGAAATGATGTAGAATTTTGTGGAAAGCATAAAGGAATGTTTGAAAGGAGTTTTTCAAAGAAAGACCTCAGTGAAGCTACTTACATAGTGGGCATCAATATCTATAAAGATAAATCAAGATGCTTGATAAATTTTTCAATGAGTAGATACCTTCACAAGTTTTTGAAGTAGTTCAAAATGGAACAGTCAAAGAAGGAGTTCTTGCCTGTGTTGCTAGGTGTGAAGTTGAGTAAAGACTCAAAACGTGACCACGATAGAAAATAGAAAGAGAATGAAAAGTCATTCCCTATGCATCTGTCATAGGTTCTATAAAGTATGCTATGTTGTGTACCAGACCTATTGTGTACCTCACCATGAGTTTGGCAAGAGGGTACAATAGTGATCCAGGAGTGGATCACTGAATATCGGTCAAAATTATCCTTAGTGGAATAAGGAAATGTTTCTCGGTTATGGAGGTGACAAAGAGTTCGTCACAAAGAGTTACGTCGATGCAAGCTTTGACACCGATCTGGATGACTCTAAGTCTCAGTCTAGATACATATTGAAAGTGGGAACGATTAGCTAGAGTAGCTCCGTGCAGATCATTGTAGACATTGAAAATTTGCAAAATACATACGGCTTTAAATGTGGCAGACCCGTTGACTAAACTTATCTCACAAGCAAAACATGATCACACCTTAGTACTCTATGGGTATTTGAAAGTGCGTTATATCGACTAGAGGGGGGGTGAATAGGCGATTTTTAAGAAAGTCTTCAAAACGTGGAAGTTATGAAGACAAATGATAGAAATAAACCTATTACCCTGCAGCGGAAGGTAGACTACACTAGGCAAGCCATAGTCAAGTATGCAATAGTGAAAGCACAATGACTAATAGCAGCAATGTAGTAAGGATCAGATAGGAAGATATTGTGAAGCCACACAGAACATGCAGTCACTCAGTGAAGACAAAAGATAGTGCGAACATACAATGACTTCACAAGGAGTAACAGTAAGCACAGGGAAGGGAAGATGGAACCAGTGACTCGCTAAAGACAATGATTTGTTGGACCAGTTCCAGTTGTTGTGACAACTGTACGTCTGGTTAGGGCGGCTAGGTATTTAAACCTTAGGACACACAGTCTCGGACACCCAGTCCTGAACACGCAGCTCAGGACACCCAGTCCTCACCGTATTCCCCTTGAGCTAAGGTCACACAGACCTCGCCCAATCACTCTGGTAAGTCTTCAAGGTAGACTCCCAAACCTTCACAGACTTCGTTCACCGGCAATCCGCAATGTCTCTTGGATTCTCAGAACGCGACGCCTAACCGGCTAGAGGATGCACAGTCCTCAAGTGTAATAAGTCTTCATATCACACAGACAAGAAGACTTAAGTGATGCCTAATTCTCTTTGGCTCTGGGTGATTAGGGCTTTATCCTCGCAAGGAATTCTCTCTCAAAGGCTTCGAGGTGGGTTGCTCTCAAACGACAAAAGCCGTACTCTCAATCTGAGCAGCCAACCGTTTATGGTTGTAGGGGGTGGGCTATTTATAGCCACTTGGAAACCCGACCTGATTTGTCCGAAATGACCCTGAGTCACTAAGGAACTGACACGTGTTCCAACGGTCAGATTTCAAACTCACACGACAACTTTACTTGGGCTGCAAGCAAAGCTGACTTGTCCGACTCTGGACAAGATTCGCTCTCATAGTCTTCACTCGAAGACATAGGTTTTGGTTAGGCATCACTACAGTCATTCTGACTGGTTCTCTTGGACCCCACTTAACAGTACGGTGGTTCCTATGACTCAACACAAAAGAAAGAGAACTACGAAAGATCTAAGTCTTCGAGCTCCATAGGCTTCATGTGGTGTCTTCTCTTGTCATAGTCTTCAATGTGAATATCTTCATATACCACCTTTGACTTCAATGTCTTCATACATTTTTAGGGGTCATCTCTGGTAGGAAAACCGAATCAATGAGGGACTTCTACCTGTGTTATCCTGCAATTCTCACAAACACATTAGTCCCTCAACTAGGTTTGTCGTCAATACTCCAAAACCAACTAGGGGTGGCACTAGATGCACTTACAGTATTAATCACATAGCAACGTGAACTAGATTATTGACTCTAGTAAACCCTTTGGGTATTAGTCACATGGAGATGTGAACGAATCACATAAAGATGTGAACTATCGGTGTGAAATCACGTGACGGTGTGAATTAGATTATTGACTCTAGGGCAAGTGGGAGACTGAAGGAAATATGCCCTAGAGGCAATAATAAAGTTGTTATTTATTTCCTTATATCATGATAAATGTTTATTATTCATGCTATAATTGTATTAACCGGAAACTTAGTACATGTGTGAATACATAGACAAATAGAGTGTCCCTAGTATGCCTCTACTAGACTAGCTTGTTAATCAAAGATGGTTAAGTTTCCTAGCCATAGACATGTGTTGTCATTTGCTGAACGGGAACACATCATTAGAGAAAGATGTGATGGACTAGACCCATCTGTTACCTTAGCACTATGATCGTTTAGTTTATTGCTATTGCTTTCTTCATGACTTGAACATGTTCCTATGACTATGAGATTATGCAACTCCCGAATACCGGAGGAACACTTAGTGTGCTATCAAACGTCACAACGTAACTAGGTGATTATAAAGATGCTCTACAGGTGTCTCCCATGGTGTTTGTTGAGTTGGCATAGATCGAGATTAGGATTTGTCATTCCGATTGTTGGAGAGGTATCTCTGGGCCCTCTGGGTAATGCACATCACTATAAGCCTTGCAAGCAATGTGACTAATGAGTTTGTTGTGGGATGATGCATTACGAAACGAGTAAAGAGACTTGCCGATAACGAGATTGAGCTAGGTATGAGGATACCGATGATCGAATCTCGGGCAAGTATCATATCGATGACAAAGGGAACAAGACATGTTGTTTTGCGGTTTGACCGATAAAGATCTTCGTAGAATATGTAGGAGCCAATATGAGCATCCAGGTTCCACTATTGGTTATTGACCAGATATGTGTCTCGGTCATGTCTACATAGTTCTCGAACCCGTAGGGTCCGCACGCTTAACATTTGATGACGATTTGTATTATGAGTTATGTGATTTGATGTACCGAAGGTTGTTTGGAGTCCCGGATGAGATCACGGACATGACGAGGAGTCTAAAAATGGTCGAGACGTAAATATCGATATATTGGAAGGCTATATTTGGACATCGGAAAGGTTTCGAGTGATTTGAGTAATTTTCGGAGTACTGAAGAGTTACGGGAATTCGCCGGGGGAAGTAGTGGGCCTTAATGGGCCATACGGGAAAGGAGAGAAGAGAAGGGCCTCAAGGGGTGGCTACGCGCCCCCCATGGCAAGTCCGAATTGGACTAGGGAGGGGGTGGCGCCCCCTCTCTTTCCTTCTCCCTCTCCTACTCCTTCCCTTTCTCCCATCTTGGAAAAGGAAGGGGACTCCAACTAGGATTGGGAATCCTAGTTGGACTCCCCCTATAGGTGTGCCCCTCCTAGGCCGGCCTCCTCTTCCTCCCTCCTTTATATATGTGGCCAGGGGGCACCCCAATGGCACAACAGACTATCTCTTAGCCGTGTGCGGTGCCCCCTCCATGGTTACACACCTCGGTCATATTGTCATAGTGCTTAGGTGAAGCCCTGCGTCGGTAGCTTCACCATCACCGTCACCACACCGTCGTGCTGGCGGAACTCTCCCTCGACCTCAACTGGATCAAGAGTACGAGGGACGTCATCGAGCTGAACGTGTGCTGAACACGGAGGTGCCGTACGTTCGGTGCTAGGATCGGTCAGATCATGAAGACGTACGACTACATCAACCGCGTTGATATAACGCTTCCGCTTTCAGTCTACGAGGGTACGTGGACGCACTCTCCCTGCTTGTTGGTATGCATCACCTAGATAGGTGTTGCGTGATCGTAGGAATGTTTTTGAAATTACTGCGTTCCCTAACATGTGCATGTAGTTCAAATTTGAATTATGCACATAAAATGCATTGAAAACTCAGTTAATGCATAAAAATGTCCAAACGAACCCCGAAAAATCACAAAAATTCGCACAACACTCATGTTGTTCTATGTTGACATGAGAAAAAAATTGAAAGCAATAAGCGGCAATGGATATCGTTTCATCTCCAAAGGTGGGACGTTCCCTACCGAAAACCATCATGCTTGTTGTGAGAAGCATATACCCAAAGCTGCCCCAAATGGGACAAAATTTGTACCACGACATGTTGATGTCGCTCCATGATAGCATGCCAAGTTTCATGAATTTTAGACGAGTTTTGGATTTACTAGAATTTAAAAACCAGGCATCTCAATGTTTTGCCGGCAATCAACGGTGCCCCGGTGTTTGAAATTCATTCCCACTTCTTGCATGGGACCTAAGCATGCACCCAAGGACACAGATTTGATTTTTCAACCAATTTATATGCGCTAGAGCATGTGCATGTAGTTCAAATTTGAATTGTGCACATAAAATGCATTGAAAACTCAATTAATGCATAAAAATGTCCAAACGAACCCCGAAAAATCACAAAACTTCGCACAACACTTCTGTTGTTCTATGTTGACACGAGAAAAAAAAAGTGAAAACAATAAGAGGCAATGGATATTGTTTCGTCCCCAAAGGTGGGACGTTCCCTATCGAAAACCATCATGCTTGTTGTGAGAAGCTCCCCGTTTGTGAGAAGCACATACCCAAACCTGCCCAAATGGGACAAAATTTGTACCATAGCGTGTTTATGCCGCTCCATGATAGCATGCCAAGTTTCATGAATTTCAGACGAGTTTTGGATTTACTAGAATTTAAAAACCAGGCATCTCAAAGTTTTGCCGGCAATCAACATTGCCTCGGTGTTTGAAATTCATTCCCATTTCTTGCGTGGGACCTACGCATGCACCCAAGGACACGGATTTGTTTTTTCAACCAATTTATATGCTATGGAGCACGTGCATGTAGTTCAAATTTGAATTATGCACATAAAATGCATTAAAAACTTAGTTAATGCATAAAAATGTCCAAATGAACCCCGAAAAATCTCAAAAATTCACACAACACTCCTGTTGTTCTATGTTGACACGAGAAAAAATTTTGAAAGCAATAAGAGGCAATGGATATCGTTTCGTCCCAAAAGGTGGGATGTTCCCTACCGAAAACCATCATGCTTGTTGTGAGAAGCTTCGGTTTGTGAGAAGCACATACCAAAACCTGCCCCAAATGGGACAAAATTTGTAGCGCGGCATGTTGAAGCCGCTCCATGATAGCATGCCAATTTTCATGAATTTTAGACGAGTTGTGGATTTACTAGAATTTAAAAACCAGGCATCTCAATGTTTTGCCGGCAATCAACGGTGCCCCGGTGTTTGAAATTCATTCACATTTCTTGCATGGGACCTAAGCATGCACCCAAGGACACAGATTTGATTTTTCAACCAATTTATATGCACTCGAGCATGTGCATGTAGTTCAAATTTGAATTATGCACATAAAATGCATTGAAAACTCAGTTAATGCATAAAAATGTCCAAACGAACCCCGAAAAATCACAAAAATTCGCACAACACTCATGTTGTTCTATGTTGACATGAGAAAAAATTTTGAAAGCAATAAGCGGCAATGGATATCGTTTCATCCCTAAAGGTGGGATGTTCCCTACCGAAAACCATCATGCTTGTTGTGAGAAGCTCCAGTTTGTGAGAAGCACATACCAAAACCTGCCCCAAATGGGACAAAATTTGTGGCGCGGCATGTTGAAGCCGCTCCATGATAGCATGCCAATTTTCATGAATTTTAGACGAGTTGTGGATTTACTAGAATTTAAAAACCAGGCATCTCAATGTTTTGCCGGCAATCAACGGTGCCTCGCTGTTTCAAATTCATTCCCATTTCTTGCATGGGACCTAAGCATGCACCCAAGTACACAGATTTGATTTTTCAACCAATTTATATGCACCGGAGCATGTGCATGTAGTTCAAATTTGAATTATGCACATAAAATGCATTGAAACTCAGTTAGTGCATAAAAATGTCCAAACGAACCCCGAAAATTCACAAAACACTCCTGATGTTCTATGTTGACACGAGAAAAAAAATTGAAAGCATTAAGAGGCAATGGATATCATTTCGTCCCCAAAGGTCGGACATTCCCACCCGAAAATCATCATGCTTGTTGTCAGAAGCTCCGGTTTGTGAGAAGCATATACCCAAACCTGCCGCAAGTGGGACAAAATTTGTACCACGGCATGTTGATGCTGCTCCATGATAGCATGGCAAGTTACATGAATTTCAGACGAGTTTTGGATTTACTAGAATTTAAAAACCGGGCATCTCAATGTTTTTCCAACAATCAATGGTCCCATGGTGTTTCAAATGCATTCACATTCCTTGCATGGGACCTAAGAATGCACACAAGGACACATATTTGATTTTTCAACCAGTTTATTTGCACTGGAGCATGTGCATGTAGTTCAAATTTGAATTATGCACATAAATGCATTGAAAACTCAGTTAATGCATAAAAATGTCCAAACCAACCCCGAAAATTCACACAACACTCCTGATGTTCTATGTTGACACGAGAAAAAAAATTGAAAGCAATAAGAGGCAATGGATATCATTTCGTCCCCAAAGGTGGGACATTCCCACCCGAAAATCATCATGCTTGTTGTCAGAAGCTCCGGTTTGTAAGAAGCATATACCCAAACTTGCCGCAAGTGGGACAAAATTTGTACCACGGCATGTTGATGCTGCTCCATGATAGCATGGCAAGTTACATGAATTTCAGACGAGTTTTGGATTTACTAGAATTTAAAAACCGGGCATCTCAATGTTTTTCCAACAATCAACGGTCCCATGGTGTTTCAAATGCATTCACATTCCTTGCATGGGACCTAAGAATTGACACAAGGACACATATTTGATTTTTCAACCAGTTTATTTGCACTGGAGCATGTGCATGTAGTTCAAATTTGAATTATGCACATAAATGCATTGAAAACTCAGTTAATGCATAAAAATGTCCAAACGAACCTCGAAAAATCACAAAAATTCACACAACACTCCTGTTGTTCTATGTTGACACTCGAAATTTTTTTGAAAGGAATAAGAGGCAACAAATATTGTTTCATTTCCAAAGGTGGCACGTTCCCTACCGAAACCATCATGCTTGTTGTGAGAAGCTCTGGTTTGTGAGAAGCTTATACCCAAACCTGCCCCAAATGGGACAAAATTTGTACCATGACATGTTGATGCCGCTACATGATAGCATGCCAAGTTTCATGAATATCAGACGAGTTTTGGATTTACTAGAATTTAAAAACTAGGCATGTCAATGTTTGCGGCCGAGTGACGGTGGCAGGGTGTTTGAAATTCATTCCCATTTCTTGCATGGGACTTAAGCATGCAATCAAGGACACATATCTGATTTTTCAATAAGTTTATATGCGTTGGAGCATGTGCATGTAGTTCAAATTTGAATTATGCGCATAACATGCCCGGAAAACCCAGTTAATGTATAAAAATGTACAAATGAACCCTGAATCATTCCAATTTTTTTGAGACAGACCTATAGTTGCATGTTCACTGCAGATATAAGTTCTAACAATTCAAACACCATCCTTTGTAGTTGTGACCCCATTACGTAATTCAAATGATCAAGATGATAAATCAACTAGACCACACATAGTTTATTATCACCAACCGTGTGAGATCCAGCACAAAATATCTTGGAGCACCATCGGTGTATAGTACGCCCATGGCTTACGAGAGAAGGTGCGCCGGCTACAGTCCACAGCGCGCCAGTTCTGAATAAGGGACCGTGTCTGATGACACTTTGTGCGCTAGTTTTTTGGCTGAAGCGATTCCAAATTTTCGGCTTGCGCGGAAATAATCTCCCCACCCCCTCCCCCTTACCAAAAGCCACATTTCCTCTCTTTCCGCCTTCCTTTCCACGTTGAAACCTTCACTCCTTGCTTGCAGCACCGCCGCCTCCTCGCCGGCGACCCTCCTTCATGCTCCTCGGCCTCGCCTATCCAGGCAGGTAATCCACACCCGACCCCCATCCTGCTCCTCCTTCCACATCCTACATGCCCCTACTGCCGGCATGAGCGTGACACCTTCCACCCAAATCACTGACCCCTCCACCAAATAAGCGTCGGCCTAAGCCATGGTACACGTGTAACATCCCAAATTTTCAATTTGGAATGTTATACATTAGGTCATCATGCATATCATATTTTATTGTGTTGTTGGTTTTGATCCTAGAAAATCCTAAGCAACTCAAGGACCCGCGGAGAGAGTTGGGGATTTCGTTATTTACATATTTGAGTTTTCTCAAATTATGTAAACAGGATCATTTGATTTTATTTATTTTGTCATCAATTATTTCTATTACAAAAATAGGAGAGAGGAAATAAAAAGACTTTCCCAAAATATAGAAATATTGAGGATTTAATAAAAAAATCAAATAAGTTTTATTTCGAAGTTTTTCGGTATTTTTATTTGAATTTAGGAAAAATGCGCGTTTTTCAAAGTTGTAGTTTGGGCCCAGAAAAATGTTCACTTTATCTGGCTTGATTTTAGGAACCCGGCAAAATTTATTTCGTGATTTTTGGAGTCCGTTTAGTATTTCTTTTTATTTTTCTTCCGAGCGGATTTAAAAAAAAACTGGAGCCGACTCCGGGCCGTAACCGGCCAGGAAACCTCCGCCCGGGGCCTTTATATAGCGCCCGAACCGGCCGAGAGAGAGAGAGAGGCCCGAAGCCAGCTAACCCTAACCCTAGCTAAGCCGCCGCTGCCTCCCAGCCGTCGCCGCCGCCGCCGGAGTGCGCGCCTTTCGAGGTTCGCCGCCGCCTTGTTTTCCGTGTAGTTTTTTTTAAAAATAATAATAATTTCTGTTCGTCGTTTTTCTTTTTCGTCGGATTTTCCACGGTTATTTTCTGATCGCGATTTCTGATCCGATTTTTGTTTTAGTATAACTTTTTGCTCGTTTATCGGAATCAGGCGATTCAAGCGCCTGGAGTTTCGTCTCGAAACCCTATTTCCGAATAATCAACTTAAACAAGTTTTTGCTACTGTAAAATTTGCCCTAGATCCACATTACTAGAACGAAGTTGTTTTCTTTCGCCGTTTGATTTCTTTTGCTTCGTTCGATTTGATTCTTTTGCCAACCAGGGTTCTTAAGTTGAACTTTCTGGTTAGATCTTCTATTTGAGTTTTACCTGTGCATTAGATGAGTACTTATTGTATGCTTGATGTTTATCTATGATAGAATACCCGGAGTGCGCCGCCTGTTACTTCGAATCTCTAGGTTTCGTGGATCATCAGCAAGGCAAGTAACACTTTGATCATACCTTTTCTACAACCTAGTTTTATTGCATTAGATCAATCCTCACACATTGCATTATTAGGACCTAATTAAATTGTGGGATGGGATGTAGATGAGGTAGTACCTATTACCTGTTTATTATCAAACCTTTGGGAGTTACTTCTACGTTTGCTTATTATGCCATGCTATGCTAGTAGACGTGGATTGGGTGAGTGAAATCCATGACAGATATGAGATTGTTAATTAAGGGTTTATCTAAGGTGGCAACCTAACACACATCTGGGTGGATTGAGGCACCTGGGGTTACCAGGACTTGCCTGTTTTCTTTTGGACCGCCACCCAGGCTCAAAGGGATCATGAGATTTTTCATACTAGAAACTTCCGTGTGCAGCCACAAGCCATTATGGGCTCTGGCATAGTTGACTAAGTTGTGCGAACTCTTACAGTGGTAGACTAGCAGATGTAGGGGAAAGTAGGTGTACCGGTCTATTCGTCGTAAGGTGCTAGTGCTTCTGAAAGACTGTGTCTCGGTCATCCGTCTTCTCAAACACCCTGTAGTGCGAGAAACCAAACGGAGGCGATCGAGTCTTGTGGGGAAAAGTGCGCAAACCTCTGCAGAGTGTAACAAACTAATCATGGTTAGCCGTGTCCCCGGTTATGGACATCTTGAGTATCTAGTACCTGGATTATCATGTGAATCTCAACATGTTACTCTAAAATTAATTTTGTGGGACTTTAATGATGTTACTTAATTGGGATTGAGGATGCTGTCAACCATTCTCAATGTTTAACAACCACCATGATAGTAATTAATTTTATTCCTTTGAAGTAGGGAAAAATTGGCTTTACGCAAAACTGTAACCATAGAGCTTTCCACCAGCCAAATATGCATATAGTATAGTTGTTGCATTCCATTACGCCCTATGTGTTACCTTGCCAGCATATTCCATGTGCTGACCCGTTTCGGGCTGCAACATTAATGTTGCAGACTTTTCAGACGACGGTTGAGGAATTTTAGGTCGTGGTTCTATACTCAGTGATGCCGTTGGAGTTGATGGACTCACTTATCTTCCAAGCCTTCCGCTGTTATCGTTATTAGATGGCCTTAAGCCATATTTATTGTAATAAGTTCTCTTTTGAGACACTCGATGTAATAAGTGTGTGATTGCTACTCTGCTATAAATCCTCCGAGTACTGTGTGGTGTCAGCATTACTGATCCAGGGATGACACCGGAGCACAGAGATCAGACTGTTTGAGGTCTGGTCGCTACAGAGATGGTATCAGAGCACACGCTGACTGTAGACACGACCACTAAGCTAAAGACCTAGATCACTACTCACTCTCTTCTCTTCTGACCTCTCATCTTTTCTACTCTTTAGGATGGCGGATGCAAGGAACAAGTTCACACAACTAGATAAAGACGAGGAACCCAAGGAGATTAGCCCGGAGGACTACCTCATCATTGACGCCACCGACTCGGAACAAGATAGTAGCGATGATGACTATGTTGATGAAGCAGGAGCAGATATCATGCAGTCTACAACCGTAGAATATTTCTAGTAGACCACCTCATTAGTAGTAGAAGTCCACCATGTAAATATAGTAGTCCGAGCACTTTTGCGATAGTTAGATCGATTGTATGTCTTGTTTGATTGATTGAAGTGAATTGTGTGCTTTTGCCTCATGTGCATATGGGTAGTGTTTTCCTTTAGACCCCCTCTATTCTTATATCTCATCTTTTCTAAACCCTCAGATGCCTCCGAGACGTGACCCCGGATTTGCCTTTCCGCCGGAGCTCACCCAGTTGATCCAGCAGCAGAACACCCTGATGCAGTTGCTAGTTCAGAATCAGAATCAGGGGAACAACAACAACAACCCACCACCACCACCACCACCTGTTGACCACTTAGCCCGTTTTCTTAGGCTGAATCCGCCGGTGTTTTCCAGTAGCACCGAGCCGATAGTAGCAGATGATTGGCTCCGCAAGATAGTAGGGAGTTGACCACAGAAGGATGCACAGATGTGGAGAAGGTTAAGTTTGCCGCACATCAGTTAGAAGGACCCGCAGCCTCTTGGTGGGAGAATTTCACAGCCACCTTCCCAATCGACACTGTCACATGGGACCAGTTTCAGCAGGCTTTTCATACTGCCCATGTTTCAGCAGGAGCAATGGCCATGAAGAAGCGTGAGTTTCATAACTTGCACCAAGGAGGACGGACAGTTGGCCAGTATGTGGAGGAGTTTAGTAAGCTAGCACGTTATGCCCCAGATGACGTTGCTACGGATGCAGGTAAGCAGGAGAAATTCCTGGAAGGACTGAATGATGAGTTGAGTATGCAGTTGATGGTAGCCACCTTCAACAACTACCAGGAGTTGGTAGACCGTGCTCTTATGATTGAAGGGAAGCAGCAGCAAATTGAGTACCGCTAGAGGAAGTATGGATAAGGAAAGTATAATTTAGGAGCTCAGCAGAAGCCTCGTTTTACCCCTAGGCCGGGAGGACAATTTCAGCATACCCATGGAGTAGGTAGCTCGCACAATCAGAATGGCACCAAGAATGGTAATGGGAATGGAGGAAGCAATGGACAGAACCGCAGCACCCCATCAACCCCAGCCAAGAAGGACTTGAGCCACGTCACTTGCTATAAGTGTTCGAAGCCAGGACATTATGCAAATGACTGTCCTGAAGGACAAAATGGCAATGGAAGCTCTAGAAAGAAGCCGAACCCTTTCAACAGGGGATAGGTGAACCACGTTAATGTGGAGGAGGTTGAAGCTCAGCCCGATGCAGTAATAGGTAAGTTTTTGGTTAAGTCATTTACTGCACTTGTTCTTTTGATACTGGTGCATCGATTCATACATATCAAGGGGATTTGTGGAAAAGTATAGTCTGCCCACTAGGATTCTTAAAACACCTATGCTAGTAAGCTCACCAGGAGCGGAGTACATGGCCAGTCAAGGATGTTTTCAAGTGCCATTAAGTATAGGAAGGCATGTTTTCCCAACGGATTTAATTATTTTGGAATCCCAAGGTCTGGATGTGATTCTTGGTATGGATTGGCTGTCGATGTACGGGGGAAACATCGATTGCGCCAGTAAGACAATTTTGCTCACAACGCCAGAAGGAAGAAGGATCAAGTATGTATCTCGACATGCGCCAAACATGACACAAGTAAATTCATTATCAGGAGTTGTGCAGGAGGAAGTACCAGTGTTAAAGGATTTTCCTGATGTATTTCCCGAAGAGTTGCCAGGCATGCCACCGGATAGAGACATTGAGTTTTTGATTGAGCTTTTACCAGGCACTGGGCCAATATCGAAGAGACCATATAGGATGCCAGCAAAAGATTTGGTGGAAATTAAGAAGCAGATTAAGGAGTTACTGGATAAGGGATATATTCGCCCAAGTTCTTCGCCTTGTGGATCGCCAGTACTTTTAGTGGAGAAGAAGGATGGATCGTTAAGGATGGTTGTTGATTATCGAGGATTGAACGAAGTAACGATCAAGAACAAGTACCCACTACCAATGATCAACGATCTGTTTGATCGATTGCAAGGAGCTAAAGTGTTTTCCAAGATCGATTTGTGATCAGGATACCACCAGTTGAAGATTCGAGAACAGGGTATTCCTAAGACAGCTTTTACCACCAGGTATGGGCTGTATGAGTATAATGTTATGTCATTTGGACTGACTAACGCGCCTGCCTATTTTATGAACATGATGAACAAACTGTTTATGGAGTTTTTGGATAAGTTCGTCGTAGTGTTCATTGATGATATCCTGGTATATTCGAAGAATGAAGAGGAACATAAGGAGCATTTGCGTTTGGTACTTGGAAAGCTCAGAGAACACCAATTATATGCCAAGTTCAGCAAATGTGAATTTTGGTTGAAGGAAGTAGGATTCCTCGGACACGTTATATCTGGAGAAGGTATAGCAGTAGATCCCGCTAAAGTTGAAACCGTGACCAAGTGGGAAGCACCAACAACAGTTGGGGAGATCCGGAGTTTTCTTAGACTCGCATGATACTACCGGAGATTTATTGAGAATTTCTCAAAGATTGCAAAACCTATGACGGAGTTGTTGAAGAAGGATACTAAGTTCAAATGGACTGAGGAGTGTGAGGCTAGTTTCCAGGAGTTGAAGAAACGTTTGGTGACCTCACCAGTATTGATTTTGCCAGATCAAACCAAGGATTATGAGGTGTATTGCGACGCTTCATGTCGAGGACTTGGAGCAGTGCTTATGCAGGAAGGAAGAGTTGTTTCGTATGCTTCACGACAACTGAAGCCCCACGAATTGAATTATGCTACGCATGATTTGGAGTTAGCAACCGTAGTGCATGCGTTGAAGACATGGAGACATTTCCTCATTGGAAACCATTGTGAGGTTTACACGGATCATAAGAGTTTGAAGTACATTTTCACGCAGAAGGAGTTGAATCTCAGACAAAGGAGATGGTTGGAGCTCATCAAGGATTATGATATGAGATTGCATTATCATCCCGGGAAGGCTAATGTAGTAGGTGATGCATTGAGCCGTAAGAGTCATGTCAATACACTAATGACGGGAGAAATACCCAAGGAGTTAGCAGAAAATTTTCGTGAACTATGCATGGAAATAGTTCCGAGAGGCTATGTAGCAGCATTGGAAATTCAGTCAACCCTGATGGATAGAATCAGAGAAGCTCAGAAAACTGACAAAGAGATTGCCGCTATAAAGGAGAAACTGAGCAAAGGAAAAGCTAAAGGATTTCGTGAGGATGAGCACGACACCCTATGGTTTGAAGACCGTGTTTATGTGCCCAACAACCCGGAGATCAGGAAGTTGATTTTGCAAGAGGCACATGATTCACCGTATTCGATTCACCCAGCAAATACCAAGATGTATTTGGATTTGAAGGATATTTTCTGGTGGACCGGAATGAAGAAGGATATTGCGGAGTATGTAGTAGTTTGTGATGTATGTCAGAGAGTAAAGGCAGAGCATCAGAAGCCAGCAGGATTGTTGCAACCATTGCCGATACCCGAATGGAAGTGGGATAAGCTAGGCATGGATTTTATCACGGGATTGCCAAGGACTCGTTCAGGCTATGACTCGATTTGGGTTGTAGTTGATCGATTGACGAAGGTAGCACATTTCATCCCAGTAAAGACCACTTACACAAGTGCTAAGTTGGCAAAGATATACATGACCAGAATCGTATGTTTGCATGGAGTTCCGAGGAGCATCGTATCAGATAGAGGAACCCAGTTTACCTCATAGTTCTGGAAGCAGTTGCATGAGACTTTGGGTACTAGGCTAGAATTTAGTACAACTTTTCACCCGCAGACAGATGGACAGACTGAGAGAGTCAATCAGATTTTGGAGGATATGCTGAGAGCTTGTGCGCTAGATTATGGATCTAGTTGGGACGATAATTTGCCATATGCAGAGTTTTCTTACAATAATAGCTATCAGACCAGTTTGAAGATGGCCCCTTTCGAAGCTTTGTACAGAAGGAGGTGCAGGACACCGTTGTCATGGGACGAAGTTGGAGACCGCCAGTTGTTTGGACCAGATCTGATTAAGGAGTCTGAACAGAAGGTGAAGTTGATTCGCGATAGGCTCAAGGTAGCCCAGTCCAGGCAGAAGAGTTACGCAGATTCTAAACGCAAGGAGACAGTTTATGAAGTTGGAGATAGAGCTTATCTTCGAGTATCCCCACTTCGAGGGATTAAGCGTTTTGGAGTTAAGGGGAAGTTAGCGCCACGATTTGTAGGACCATATCGAGTTTTGGAGCGTATGGGAGAAGTGGCCTACAAGTTGGAATTGCCAGAAGGATTGGCCGGAGTGCATGATGTGTTTCACATTTCTCAATTGAAGAAGTGTCACGCGGAGATGACTGACATACCTTTGAGAGACACAGTGCCATTAGAAGCAATTCAGTTGGATAACAATTTGACCTATGAGGAGAAACCAGTCAAGATCCTCGAGTTTGCCAGCCAAGTTACTCGTAGCAAGGTTATCAAGTTCTGCAAAGTTCAGTGGAGCCACCACACGGAGGAAGAAGCCACCTGGGAGCGAGAGGAAGATTTGCTCAAAGACCACCCTCACCTATTTTCTAGCCAACCCGAATCTCAAGGGCGAGATTCATCTTAAGGGGGGTAGGTTTGTAACATCCCAAATTTTCAATTTGGAATGTTATACATTAGGTCATCATGCATATCATATTTTATTGTGCTTTTGGCTTTGATCCTAGAAAATCCTAAGCAACTCAAGGACCCACGGAGAGAGTTGGGGATTTGGTTATTTACATATTTGAGTTTTCTCAAATTATGTAAACAGGATAATTTGATTTTATTTATTTTATCATCAATTATTTCTATTACAAAAATAGGAGAGAGGGAATAAAATGACTTTCCCAAAATATAGAAATATTGAGGATTTAATAAAAAAATCAAATAAGTTTTATTTCGGAGTTTTTCGGTATTTTTATTTGAATTTAGGAAAAATGCGCGTTTTTCAAAGTTGCAGTTTGGGCCCAGAAAAATGTTCACTTTATCGGGCCTGATTTTAGGAACCCGGCAAAATTTATTTCGTGATTTTTGGAGTCCGTTTAGTATTTCTTTTTATTTTTCTTCTGAACGGATTTAAAAAAAACTGGAACCGACTCCGGGCCGTAACCGGCCAGGAAACCTCCGCCCGGGGCCTTTATATAGCGCGCGAACCGGCCGAGAGAGAGAGAGGCCCGAAGCCAGCTAACCCTAACCCTAGCTAAGTCGCCGCCGCCTCCCAGCCGCCCGCCGCCGCCGCCGGAGCGAGCGCCTTTCGAGGTTCGCCGCCGCCTCGTTTTCCGTGCAGTTTTTTTTAAATAATAATAATTTTGGTTCGTCGTTTTTCTTTTTCATCGGATTTTCCACGGTTATTTTCTGATCGCGATTTCTGATCCGATTTTCGTTTTAGTATAACTTTTCGCTCGTTTATCGTAATCAGGCGATTCAAGCGCCTGGAGTTTCGTCTCGAAACCCTCTTTCCGAATAATCAACTTAAACAAGTTTTTGCTACTGTAAAATTTTCCCTAGATCAAGATTACTAGAACGAAGTTGTTTTCTTTCGCCGTTTGATTTCTTTTGCTTCGTTCGATTTGATTCTTTTGCCAACTAGGGTTCTTAAGTTGAACTTTCTGGTTAGATCTTCTATTTGAGTTTTACCTGTGCATTAGATGAGTACTTATTATATGCTTGATGTTTGTCTGCGATAGAATACCCGGAGTGCGCCGCCTGTTACTTCGAATCTCTAGGTTTCGCGGATCATCAGCAAGGCAAGTAACACTTTGATCATACCTTTTCTACAACCCAGTTTTATTGCATTAGATCAATCCTCACACATTGCATGATTAGGATCTAATTAAATTGTGGGATGGGATGTAGATGAGGTAGTACCTATTACCTGTTTATTATCAAACCTTTGGGAGTTACTTCTACGTTTGCTTATTATGCCATGCTATGCTAGTAGACGTGGATTGGGTGAGTGAAATCCATGACAGATGTGAGATTGTTAATTAAGGGTTTATCTAAGGTGGCAACCTAACACACATCTGGGTGGATTGAGGCACCTGGGGTTACCAGGACTTGCCTGTTTTCTTTTGGACCGCCACCCAGGCTCAAAGGGATCATGAGATTTTTCATACTAGAAACTTCCGTGTGCAGCCACAAGCCATTATGGGCTCTGGCATAGTTGACTAAGTTGTGCGAACTCTTACAGTGGTAGACTAGCAGATGTAGGGGAAAGTAGGTGTACCGGTCTATCCGTCGTAAGGTGCTAGCGCTTCTGAAAGACTGTGTCTCGGTCATCCGTCTTCTCAAACACCCTGTAGTGAGAGAAACCAAACGGAGGCGATCGAGTCTTGTGGGGAAAAGTGCGCAAACCTCTGCAGAGTGTAGCAAACTAATCATGGTTAGCCGTGTCCCCGGTTATGGACATCTTGAGTATCTAGTACCTGGATTATCATGTGAATCTCAACATGTTACTCTAAAATTAATTTTGTGGGACTTTAATGATGTTACTTAATTGGGATTGAGGATGCTGTCAACCATTCTCAATGTTTAACAACCACCATGATAGTAATTAATTTTATTCCTTTGAAGTAGGGAAAAATCGGCTTTACGCAAAACTGTAACCATAGAGCTTTCCACCGGCCAAATATGCATATAGTATAGTTGTTGCATTCCATTACGCTCTATGTGTTACCTTGCCAGCATATTCCATGTGCTGACCCGTTTCGGGCTGCAACGTTAATGTTGCAGACTTTTCAGACGACGGTTGAGGAATTTTAGGTCGTGGTTCTATACTCAGTGATGCCGTTGGAGTTGATGGACTCACTTATCTTCCAAGCCTTCCGCTGTTATCGTTATTAGATGGCCTTAAGCCATATTTATTGTAATAAGTTCTCTTTTGAGACACTCGATGTAATAAGTGTGTGATTGCTACTCTGCTATAAATCCTCCGAGTACTGTGTGGTGTCAGCATTACTGATCCAGGGATGACACCGGAGCACAGAGATCAGACTGTTTGAGGTCTGGTCGCTACAACACGTAGTATAGCCAGGACCTCAAGGAGAATTTGTCAAGGGAGAAGCAAATCACGGCCGCACGCGCGGATGAGGTCGCGATGGCTGCCACTCGTGCCGACCCCCAGATCTTGAAGGAGCATCTTGCCATTTGCTAGCTACGCCAGTTATGCATGCTCGGTTTACCCATTGCATGTGCTGCGCCTGCCTTTCCTTCACAAATTCTAGTGAATTGTGCTATCTAATTTTACCATGCAATCTGTTGCTCTAGTGTATATGTTCTATATGTCGTGCAGTGTGGTGCTCACTTATTACTATTTTGTTAATTAGTTGTCGTCTTCAGTTAACCGTTTGGTTCAATTCTGCAAATGTGATGTTCAATTCTTCAGGCTGCAATTTTGTATTGTCTTCCATGTGAGAAATAAACCGAATTTATCTTTACAAAATTGTGGGTGCATTCTGTTATTGTATACCATGTGAGGAATAAATTGAATTTGGCTGTAGTAAATACATGAGAAACAAATACAATTGCTAAAATTGGTTGTAGTTAACTGTTTGATCTTCTATTAGGAGTATGTTATATTGTGCAATGTGGTGCTCAGTTAATGTTTGGTTCATTTGTTGTGCTGTTTAGTTAAATACTTGGTTCAATGTTATATTGTGCAATGTGGTGCTCAATTAATGTTTGGTTCATTTGTTGTGGTGTTTAGTTAACTGCTTGGTACAATTCTGCAATGTGATGTCCAATTGTCGTGGGTAGAATTTTGTATTGTTGTGCATGTGAGGAATAAATCGAATTTGGCTACACTTAATACATGAGAAACATATACAAGTGCTATATTTCCTAGTTCTTAATCATGCTTGGTTTGGATAAATGGTTTTCCCTATGGCTTGAATTAATCTGATGAATCTGCAATGTGATTATTTTTCATCAACATATATTACTAATAGCATGCGAACCCTTACTTAACATGATGACTAACTACCTTATATGTGTTGCAGGGAAATAATGGGAAGCACTGAGGTTTACAATTGAGGTTAGCACGTGCATGGTCCGTTGTCTAATAGCACATTATTGTGCAATTGCAGGAACCATTCTAATATTTAGGTTTTTAACAATTTGGTCTTGCAAATGTAGGTCCTGCTGTCTGAGGTTTTGACCCACTGTTCGACCCTTTTTGCATATGGGGAAACGAGTTGTCCATGAATATCAGTCGAGTCAAGAAACTCAGAAAGATTGTTAGGATAAAGAAATTAGCGACAAAAAACAACAAGGTCTTTGTCTACACAATGAAGAAGACATCAGTTCACTACAGGATGGTACTAACTATTATACCTTGCCTTTTTTTATTCCTTTGCCCCATTTCCAATATAGAGAAGATATTTATGCACATCCTTGTTTTCAGGCCTTTCCAAAGTAGTTCACTAATGATTACCTCTCAAACCACCTGTATGGTCAGGAGGCAAGGAAGCTATTCATACAACACCCATGGTTCAATATTGAAGTGTTCTTGAAGAGGACTAAGGATGGACGGTCAATCATCCACAGGCACTGGCCTAAAGTTACAAAGACCTTCAACATCAATGAAAGCTCAATATTCGCCTTCTGCTTCAGCAGTTTTCCAGATGAGATACATCTGTCTATGTACCGTCTATGATTCTAATTTCGAAAGGTTATAGATGTTGCATGTGAAACTTGGTCCTGGTGTAGTTGTGTAATGGGGTAGCTGAGTGCTGAAGCTATATGATGTTGTAGTCTGATGTATTTCAATTATGAAAATGAAATATATTGTGTTCTTAATATGAACTGTCAATTAAATTAATAAATGGTTTATGAATAGTCGGATAATTAGCCCGCTAATTGGGTTTTGCTATTGCAAAAGGTTGTTAAAAAAATACTGTGGGCGATGACCTTAGGCAATGCACATAGTTTCTAGGAATAAACCATGTTGGATCAATGAACATTCATGCAGGACTTTCTCTTGAAAACTATTTGCATTAGGCCACCTTGCACAAACGTTTACCACATGAAAACTGTGTGTGATGGACAGCCTTTGCCACACAGTTTTTTCCACGTACCGTGTGTGATATATTCAATAATGCAAGCGATTTAACGGGAAAAATTGTGTGTGATGTACCTGCGAACGGAAACATTTTCCTTCGAGCAATTGTGTGGGATATACATACGAACGAAAACATTTAGCGGGGACTGACTGTGTGGATGTACTTGCGACTGGAAACAATTTCGCCGTATAATTGTATTTTTAGCTCTATTGTATGTATTTCCGTATTTGAGCGCTCGCTGGTTGCACACGACCTCATTTTGCCGAACGTGTGTGCCAGAGGGCATATCCCCGATGGTTTTCTGGGTCATGTGGGAAGGACCCCCCCTATCACCCACACTCACTTGGCGACGGTTCCAGATGCCGTCGCGGAAAGGGGTTTTAAACCATTTGTTTAGGAGCTCGCTGTACTAGTGATTGGTTATTTACCAGAGATGTGTCTCAGTCATGTCTACATAGTTCTCAAACCCGTAGGGTCTGCACACTTAACGTTTGGTGACGATTTGTATTATGAGTTATGTGTTCTGGTGACCAAAGTTTGTTCGAAGTCCAGGATGAGATCACGGACATGACGAGGAGTCTCGAAATGGTCGAGAGGTAAAGATCCATATATTGGAAGGTAGTATTCGGACATCGGAATGGTTTCGAGTGGTTCGTGTATTTTACCAGAGTACCGAGGGGTTACCGGAACCCCCGGGGAAGTATTGGGCCTACATGGGCCTTAGGGGAGAGAGAGGGAAGCCCGCGAGGGGTGGCGCGCACACACCTCCAAGGGAGTCCGAATAGGACAATGGGGAGGGGGTGCGGCCCCCCTTTCCCTCTCCTTCATTTTCCCCTCCTGGTAGGACTCCTAATAGGACTCCCCCCATGGCGCGCCCCTCCTGGCCGGTCGCCTCCTCCTCCCCTCCTTTATATATGGGGGCAGGGGGCACCCCATAGCACATCAATTGTTCTCTTAGCCATGTGTGGTGCCCCCCTCAATAGTTTACTCCTCCGGTCATAGCGTCGTAGTGCTTAGGCGAAGCCCTGTGCGGATCACATCACCATCACCGTCACTGCGCCGTTGTGCTGACGGAACTCTCCCTCGACCCTCTACTGGATCAAGAGTTCGAGGGATGTCATCGAGCTAAACGGGTGTTGAACTCGGAGGTGCCGTACGTTCAGTACTAGATCAGTTGGATCGTCAAGACGTTCGACTACATCAACTGCATTAACCTAACGCTTCCGCTTTTGGTCTACGAGGGTACATGGACACACTCTCCCTCTCTCGTTGCTATGCATCTCCTAGGTAGATCTTGCGTGATCTTAGGAATTTTTTTGAAATTGCATGCTACGTTCCCCAACATGATGTTCAAGTATTAACTATCCAGCTCAATTTCACCAATACCTGCAACAAACTTACAATACATGACTCAAGATATCACTAGGCATGCTGCCCATTTGCTATTTTTGGTGGATGCTAACCCTGTTGTACTTAACATGCATGTCCATGTACTTACCAGGGTCATAATGGCCGATGTTGTTGTTTGCCGTCGAGGTTAGCTGCATCCCATGTCTTCCAGTATTTCACATCATTTGTGCAATTGCGGTTTGACTTCTACATTTTACTGGTTGCTTGTAGGTACACATGTTAGTGGCACTGATCCACGCTTTGACCCGAAGGAACAGCTCGCCTCCGCCGCCGCTGACTTTGGGCGGGCTCTAGCCAAGATGAAGTGCCCCAGCAACTACCTCTCAGGACTTACCAAGTATGTACTCACTAGTTCAATCTTACCAACACCAGTTGCAATTAATGGCCATGTTCTGTACGATCGATGTATTAAGCATGTTCTAGTAAAACATGCCTAACATGTTTTAGCTACTTCCCCTACCTTTTTATAGACAACTCGGCCATTCTCTCCTCTGGCAGCACCTGCCTTGTGATGTTTAACTCTGCCAATTGTATTTTTATCAGTACTAGTTTCAATGGCTATTAAGCTTGTTGCAATTAACAGTTGAATCCATTTTTAAACAGTTTTATTTCAATGGCTACAAACTTACGAAAGGTGAATTAGGATGTTGTTAAGCCTGTTGCAATTAACAGTTGTATCCATTTTATAATCCGGCCCTTTGCTACCGTGCTACTCTTTTGTAATGAAGATATCACTACCGATGATGTCATTTTATTACCATTTGCTATTTTTGGTGGATGTTAACCCTGTTGTAGTTAACATTGGCTTTCCATGTACTTACAAAGGGCTACAATGGGCGATGATGTTGTTTGCCGTCGAGGTTAGCTGCATCCCATGTCTTATACACCATCTATTCCTAAATATAAGTATTTTTAGAGATTCCAATATAGACTACATAAGGAGCAAACTGAGTGAATCTAGATTCTCATCTAAACTATATCTATAATTCTATATACATCCGTATGTAGTTCATATTGAAATCTCTAAAAATACTTGTACTTAGGAATGTAGGTCGTTGTATTTTACATCATTTGTGCAATGTCAGTTTAGCTTCTAACATTTACTAGAGGCTTATAGGTACATATATGAGCGATACTGATCCACGCTTCGATCCCTTATGCGTATGGGCAATGAGATATTCATGAACAAGCGTCAAGTGAGGAAACTAAGAAAGATTGTTAGGCGAAAGAAATGGGTGATCAGAATTAAACTCTTTATTTACACTTTGTCCAAGATAACAGTGAACTTTAGGATGGTAAGTAATGTGTTGCCTTTTCCCCTTGACCACAACAAGTTACTCTATTAGACCTCAGTATCTGATATTTTTCTATTTTCAGTGGTTTCCGAAGCTATTTACTAATGATTACCTTGCAAACTACATGACCAAAGTGGAGGAAACTAAGGTCAAAGTATATAATTCATGCTACCATGATAATGCTCTAGAAGTCTTCCTGAAGGCGGTGAAGGATGGGCAGGCGATCGTCACAAGGGGTTGGAAAAAAGTTGTTCGTGCCTATGGCATGCAGGAAGGCACATTATGGGTATTCCGCTTCTTCAACACCATCAGCAGTCAAAATGATTTACACTTGTCTCTTCACCTTTACCATGTGTAAATATTGTGGTTCATCATAGTTAATTGTTGTCTAATCCTGTAATTACTGAACATATTGTACTGGCAATTTTAGTTATGGATTTGTTGTTGAACCATTGTGCTAAGAATTTGAATTGCATGTTCCATATTTCAAAATTTCCAATTCGAATAATAAATTATAGGAAAAAATAAAAATATACATGAGTGAATAAAATATTGTGCACACGGTTAGAAAGAAAACAACGTGTGTGATGAAAAAAAGAGAACAAATGGTTCTTTGACGTGAAATGTTTGCGATGCCCGACGGACGTAAACATGGTTTCATCTCATATGCGTTTGAGATTAATGGTAATACGACAAATGTTTCAAACCAGTGTGCGTGTGTGATAGGAATATCAATCGCACACATTTATGAAAATGGACATGTAGGCATTAGTAGAGGCAGCGCACACATTTTACATTGTTAAACCGTGTGCGATAACATACCTATCACAGACATATCGGTAGATTAAATGTTGATGTCCACCTTTTTCACACGACTATAGCGGCGTAATCGTTTGGGATGTCTCTCTGATCAGAAACGTAATTTCAAGATGTAATGTGTGGGACTAGGGCGGCTTCTCATACGTTTATTCTATGGCGATCGTCAGTAGCCGCTCGCCTATCCCCAACGGTTTTTGGGTCGTGTGGGAAGTACCCCCTATCACCGTCACTCACTAGGCGATGGTTCCAAATGCCGCCGCGGAAAGGGGTTAAAAACCATCTGTATAGCACGATACGGTACCAGTGTACGCGTCCTTGGCCGCGTACTTGACGTGTTGTTCATCCAGTCTATTCACCCAGGCACTGTGCCAGGCGATCTTGTCCTTCTTGCACTCACCCTTTCTATACTTGTAGTAGGGGTCGATGATGCCCGAGGCGAGGTCAACCAGAGAGTCCAATAAGTGTTGTCGCAAGTAGTGGATTTATTTACCTTCAAGATGACTCAAGTAGATATTTATATGTACTAATTGAGACACAAATCTGTATCTTTTGTAATGTTTGAAAAAGATTTTCAGAATGAATCAGAAATTAATGTAACAAGAAAAATCTTGTTTCTACAATTGGATTGTAGAAAAGAATATTTGTGTTACAAATTTAGTGTTACTGATGAGCTATAAAAGAATTTTATAGCTTGCACCTCCTTTTTTTGAAAAGCGTCAACTTTATTAATTAGGAATAATTGTTACATCATCTGTAAGAAGGGATACAATAGTTTCCATAGGCTCCTCGATCTAGCCCCTTGCCATGGAATATTTTTGCTAGTCACTACTGCAGGATGCTGCTAACGCGACACTATGATCAGAGACACTTCGACGAAACAGTGTGCGATGCAATAATTGCAAACAGTGGTGTAAAAGAACCATCAAAAAGGTGCAGAACATTTGCGATGGCGGAGCCATCAAACATGGTTTAGATTTTAGTTGCGTGTGCGATGCAGGGCATACGGTTGAGTTCAATGAACTGTTTGCGATGAGGCGGAACAAAAGAAATGGGCAGCCAGATGAAGGCGCGTGCGATATACAGCATACGGTTCACTTGGATGAACTGTTTGTGATGAGGAGGAACAATAGAAATGGGCAGCTAGATAAAGGTGTGTGCGATTGAGGGCATACGCTTCAGAAGGATTAACTGTTTGCAATTAGGCAATAGAATAGAAATGGGTCAGCCAGATCTAAGTGCCTGCGATTGATGGCATACACTTCACATGAATGAACTGTTTGAGATTAGCCACAACAAACTGAAACAGTTAGATAGATCAACGTGTGTGCGCTAGACAGGCACACACATTCTAATTAAAATAAGCGTGTGTGATGGTAATAACGAGCGCACACGGTTGTTGGAAGAAGACGTGTGCTGACATTGCCTATTGCGGTGCACCCTATGGTGCAAAAGCCACATACGCGGCCAAGAAGGCGTGCCCACGTTACGCCTTCCGGGAATAGTGCCACACTTATAACCGTCAATAAATTTTGAGCATGCATCCCGTCACATTCCAAATTACAAACTTATTCACACCGATCAAAACCTAAACGGTTTCCCACTTAGGAGCGTATTAGTACTCGGTTATAAATACTACTACTCCAAGATGACTGCACATTCCTCCTAAACTCCTCATCCACAAAAACAAATAAGTCATTCATCATTGTTCCCTTGCGTCTGCCATGGCCAGCGTAAGTTCCTGGTCGAGAGATTAACACCAGGGAGATGCGAGCATGGAAGAAGAAACACAAGAGATGTCCTGCCTCGCCGCGAACGCAACCGGCATGTCCCGCCACGTGGCCGTAGCAGCACAGAGGTCCCGCCGTGCCGTCGATGCAGCAGACTGGTCCGGCCACGCCGCAGAAGCAAAAGATATGTCCTCCTGCGCCGCGGCGGCCTGGGAAAATGTCTCGCAGGCAGGCGAGGAATTTTACAGGCGCATGCATGCGATTGTCCATAGCCTGATGGATCAGATCTCCGGCTGGGCGAGGTTGCAGGACGACATGAAAGCCTCTTTTGAGAAGGCTACCGGCATCATCCGCCAACTAAATCAGAGCAATGCAAAGCTCCTGGCCGAGCACGACCTGCTGAGGGCAAAGATTGTCGGAAGTGGAGAGCAGTAGCAGGAGACCACTACCTTGTTGAAGAGGACCGGCGTCATCGTCGAGAAACTTATGGATGAGAATGCCATGTTGCGCATCGAGCGCAGAAGGCTAGTGGAGGAATCCGTGGATGCTCTTAAGCAGCATCTTGAGGACAAGAAAGAGCTCATCGCCGCTTGTCGTGGAGACGAGTTCCCGCGGCCTACAGCAACGCATCAAGAAAGTAGAGATCAACGAGGCAGTTCGTTGTCTTCCTTCTTCTTTTGCCCTTGTGTATTTCGAGCGTTGCCGCATGTGGATTTTTTTAATTATGTTCCTAAATATGTAAGACAATTATTATCCATTGTCATCGTCCTTATATTCATCATGATTGCTATAAGTTGCAGTCGATTCTATATAGGTCCATCAGATCTTACATCAAGATCTGTGCAAAACTTTCTTTTCAGATTTCAATTTTTCTCTCTTAAATCTCAGCCTAGTGAGACATATAGGCACGCCAAAGAACAGGGGCTCGGGAGCCATTAATGGAGACGTTGGGAGGGAGGTCCGTGGCGGGTAGAGGTCAAAGGGCTCTCCTCCCGATGAGCACACACAGGGTCTGATCGCACGCCTCCTGTACTCAAATAGCTACCCTGCACGACACCTCCTAGCCAATAAAAAAGGGGATGTGTGGCGGCACGTAATTGGTAAGTAGAACGCCCATGGTTTCAATAATACTTGTGTTTCTGATTTGTAACGTGACAGCACTTGTGCCAAAATGACTTTGTTCATTGTTAATGTGCGCGCCTTCACAAATCGGATAGAAAAATTACCACATCATGTTGGTGCCATGTCATGACACCATTCCAAGTTTCATGATTTTTAGGCGTGTTTTGGATTTACATGAATTAAAAAACCAAGTTTCTCAATCTTTCCGGCCAAGCCACGACGCCCAGATGTTTGAATTTCATTCCCATTTCTTGAATGGGACCTAGAAATTCACCCAAGGACACACACATGATTTTTTAACCAACTTTGGTGCACTGGAGCATGTGCTTGTAGTTCAAATTTGAATTATGCACATTAAATGCCTAGAAACTCAATTAATGTATAAAAAAGGCCAAACGGACATGGAATAATTCCAAAATTTAGCATGATACTTCTATTTGGTCTAATCTACATATGCAAAAAATTAAGGCGGGAGAACCACGAGCCTTCTTGAGGGAAGCTCCGGTTTGCAAGAAGCTTACACCAAAGCTTGTCCCAATTCGGCCAAAAATTTACCGCGGCATGTTGGTGCCATGTCATGACACCGTGCCAAGTTTCATGATTTTCAGGAGTGTTTTGGATTTACAGGAATTAAAAAACCAAGTTTCTCAATCTTTACGGCTGAGGCACGATACCCAGATGTTTGAATTCATTCCCATTTCTTGCATGGGACCTAGAAATTCACCCCAAGGACACACATGTGATTTTTCAACCAACTTTGGTGCACTGGAGCATGTGCTTGTTGTTCAAATTTGAATTATGTACATTAAATGCCCAAAACTCAATTAATGTATAAAAAGGTTAAACGAATCCAGAATAATTCCAAAATTTAGCACGATACTTCTATTTGGTCTAATCCGCCTGTGTAAAAAATTTAAGGAGGGAGAAGGCAGTGTACGTATGTCGTTTCGCATACGGAGGTGACATGTTCCCTCTCGGAACCATGAGCCTTTTTGAGGAAAGCTCCGGTTTGCAAGAAGCTTACACCAAAGCTTGTCCCTATTCGGCCAAAAAAATTACCGCAACATGTTGGTGCCATGTCATGACACCATGCCAAGTTTCATGATTTTCACACGTGTTTTGGATTTACAGGAACTAAAAAACAAAGTTTCTCAATCTTACCGATCGAGCCACGATGCCCAGATGTTTGAATTTCATTCCCACTTCTTGCATGGGACCAAGAAATTCACCCGAGGACACACATGTGATTTTTGAACCAACTTTGGTGCATTGGAGGATGTGTGAAAGTGCGTTATATCGACTAGAGGGGGGTGAATAGGCAATTTTTATGAAATTCTTCAATGAGGAATTTGCCGGTGAGGAAATTCCTTAGCGAAGAACTACTAGCAGCGGAATGAGTACTCAAAAGTAAACATAACAGGATACAAGCATAGTCATCATGATGAAATGAAGACAAGCACAGAGTACAGGAAGCGTAATCACAGGATAACACAGGATGAAGACAAACAGACTGAAGAAATTGAACTAAGGAAATTTGAGAAAGTCTTCAGTCAAAGTCTTCAAACACAGATATGAACAAACACACAACACAGTTATGAGGAAATGAAAGAGTTGAGGAAATAGAACCAGTAAGCTTGGTGAAGACAAAGATTTGGTAGACCAGTTCCAACTGTTGTCTCAGTTGTACGTCTGGTTGGAGCGGCTGAGTATTTAAACTCGAGGACACATAGTCCCGGACACCCAGTCAAGGACACTTAGTCCAAGACACCCAGTCCTCATTGTTTTCTCCTTGAACTAAGGTCACACAGACCTCGTCCAATCACTCGTGGTAAGTCTTCAGGCGACTTCCAAACCTTCACAAACTTGGTCACCTGGTGATCCACAATTCCTCTTGGATGCTCTAGACCATGACGCCTAACCGTCTCGAAGAAGCACAGTCTTCAAAGGTAACAAGCGTCGGATCCACTCAGGATCAATCTCTTCAGTGATGCTCAATCACTTGGGGTTTGTAGGTGTTTGGGTTTTGGGTTTTTGGTTTTTCCTCACTTGATGATTTTCGCTCAAAGTCCTCAGAGGATGGGTTGCTCTCAAATGACAAGTGTCAGTTTCTCTCGGAGCAGCCAACCAGCTAGTGGTTGTAGGGGGCGGCTATTTATAGCCTAGGGAGCAGCCCGACATGATAAGACATAAATGCCCTTCAATGATATGCCGTTAGGTGGATAGATATTTTGGGACAGCTAGCGCATAGCACAACAACGGTCGGAATTTTGAGTAGCAAAATCCTTAGGGCTATCATGTTCCTCACTGTGTAGGCAATCCGCACTGGCGAATTCCTAACTCCTCAGTCAGGACAAATTCCTCAGAGACCAGAAGAACTTCGTCTCTGTCACTAAAGAAATTGACTGAACTGTATGAGATTTCCAATGGCTTCACTCGAAGGGATTGGTAGATGTAGGATTTTGAGTTGAGCATCACATGGAAATTTTTCCTTAGTATTTCCTCGACCCCCTTTAACAGTACGGTGTTTCCTATGACTCAAGAAAGAGAAAAATAAAACTATGAAAACGAAAGTCTTCAAGCTTCATATTCCTCGCATGAATATCAAGTCTTCACGGACCAACCAATTTCTTCACTTTCAAAGTCTTCATGAAAGTCTTCAGAAATACCAAAATCTTCAGTCAAAGATATTCATTTTTAGGGGTCGACTTTTCCTGTAAATATCAAACTCCTCAAAGACTTATAGACCTGTGTACACTCACAAATGCATTAGTCCCTTAACCTATAAGTCTTCAATACACCAAAATCACTAATGGGCACTAGCTGCACTTACAATCTCCCCCTTTTTGGTGATTGATGACAATATAAGTTAAGTTTTCAACGGGGATAAATCATATGAAGTGTAACTAGTGATATTGAGGAATTTGATTGCAAGATATAAAAGAACTCCCCCTGAAGAGGTGCATAGTGAGGAATTTGCTTTTGAAGCAATGCACACTTGAAGAGTTGAATCATGGAGATCTCCCCCTGTATCTTGTAATTCATACACGCATTTAACATATAATAAGAATTTGAAATGCATGATGAAATATGGTGCCTGATGAAATTCAGCATGCATGCAATAATATTAACGAGGAATAAGCATGCAGAATAGTGCATCAAAAGTATCAGAGCACAGTGCATCAAAAGTATCAAAGCACAGTGCATCAAAAGTATCAGAGCACAGTGCATCAAAAGTATCAGAGCACCATCGGGTTTAAGATTACAACTTGATCCAATAAAGTTTCAGAAGAACGAGAGTTGTAACTTAGCAAAAAAACGCCCATATAGTAGACCCGCTTGAAGACTAACCCATATTTCTCCCCCTTTGTCATCGAATGACCAAAAGGATCGAAAATGAGGACTAACGCCCCTGAAGATAATCATGTTGATGAAGGAGCGCCAGCATTGTTGGGGTCGTTTGTTGATGTAGGGCCTACTGCAGTGTCGTCCAAATCTTCATGTTCACCAGTATCGCGCGATGAAGAAAATGAGCTGGCCACCAGAGAAGGAACCTGGACCTTCTTGAATTTCTTCGGTGGAGGTGCAGACCAGTCAAAATCTTCTTTGAGACCCATGTTCTTCAGATCTTCTTCACCATACAGATGTGATAGGATTGCCCAGGTGCGACCGAAGACTTGATGGAGGTAGTAGTGGTTTTTCTTCACTGCATTGTGTGTGGCAGTCATGTTGTGAAGAAGTGAACCAAACTGACGCTTAACCCATTTGTGATTTTGATCCACCTTCTGGTGAAGACTAAGTAGAAGTTCACGGTCAGTCATCATGCGCGGAGCAGTGGCTTGAGGAGTGGACTTAGGTGCATTGGCAGAGTCATGTGTGGCAGAGTCATCATTGGTGGAATAAGATGCAGCTTTGAGAAACTGGCCATCCAATGGACGAATGCCTTCATCTATTACAGCTGGTGCCTTGCCCTTTCCATCAACTGAGGAATATGTCTGCTTGAGGACTTCAATGGGGGTAAGTAGCTGAGGTACTTGGTGCAGCTGAGGAACTAGCTGAGACACCTGAGGCAATGGAGATGTCGGCAGTCCTTTGGCACGAGGCGAGATGCACATGTGTTGAGGATTTGGTCGGAATAGCTGAAGGCTTTGGCGGAGGAGCTGAGGACTTTGGAGGAACAGGAGCACCATGAGGAATTTGTTGTGAGGGCTTTGATGATTCTGGCCGTGAGGGCATTGCTGAGGAGCTTGGCCTTGAGGGCATTGTTGGTGAAGCACTTGGCTTGCGCGCAGGCTTCTTAGACATAGACTTCTTTGGCTTGACAGCACAGGCCTCAGCAGAGGCAGCAGCAGCAGAGTCTTCATTGAATTTCCTCACTGCTTCTCTGGCTTTCTTAGCCAGCTTGGCTTGGCGCTTGGCCCATTCATCAGGGTAGTCCTCACCGCGCTTGAGGCTGGTGGGATCTGCTATTTGGCCAGGTGCCAATGGAGCTCTTGGGCATGGAGGATTGAGTGCGAATTTCTTCATGTACTTAGGAGTGACATATCTGTACTCCCTCCATTCTCTTGCCCGTCTCCTTTCTATCCTCTGTTTGCGCACTTTGTGCTCATTCTTGGTTTCCTCAGTAGGTGTGTAGTACCTAGCATATATGTCATCAGGG
Source organism: Triticum dicoccoides (assembly GCF_002162155.2). NCBI lineage: Eukaryota > Viridiplantae > Streptophyta > Magnoliopsida > Poales > Poaceae > Triticum > Triticum dicoccoides. Next base: position 499,667,143 of record NC_041388.1, on the reverse strand, counting down.
ATCTCAAATGTTGTATTTACCTCAGGCCTCTTTCCTCCCTTCTGTGGCCTTTTACCATCAGTCATTTTCTTCAGTTGAGGAATTTGAACAATCGAATTCTCTGAAGAAGTATGTAACTTTTCTTCGAGGAACGCCTGGATGAAGAACACGACGAACTGGAGTGAGGAGATGTGAAGTTCGTCTATGCAGATCTTCCACGCCCTAACTTGGCGGAGGAAGACAGCTACGGCGGCGGCGGAGTGAAGATGTCTGCGGTCGGCGCGAGTACGTCGGCGACGAGGTCGAGGCAGTGAAGCTCTTCCTCACCGGCGGCGATGAAGTAGCGGCGGCGCTAGGGTTTGAGAAGCTCGAGCTGGGGAAAGAGGTCGAGCGGAGTAAAAGAAGTGAGGAAGGGAAGGAGGGGTATTTATAGCACGGTGAAAAACTGCTCGCCCGAGGAAATTGGACGAACGTGCCCCTGACCCTTCTCATTCGCATGACATGTGTCACCCACGTAGTGAGAGGTGGAGATCGTGTTAGATCATGGGTGAGTGGATAAGTGTATCGTGGGATGCGGAACGGTTTGAGCGGCAAAGCCGAAAATTTAGATAAGATAGGTTTTAAAGTTTCGTCCGCAATTTCTTCAGCTGACAAGGACAAAGTGAAGATTTTGAACGAGTTTCAAATAGAACGCACATGAATAACTTGTGGACAGATTGGGTTGAGTATAGCATAGAGGGGAAGGGTCCGATCACATTCACTTAGCAGAAAACCAACTTGAAGAAATAGCAATAAGTGAATGATGTAGAAGACATAAACTCATATATATATATATATATATATATATATATATATATATATATATATATATATATATATATATATATATATATATATATATATATAGCCAATGAAGAAAAACGACGAAAACAGTGAAGACTATGCAAAGTTGAAGAATATGAATAATTTGAGGAATTCCAACTTTTGGTGGTGGCGTGACCCACCGTATAAGAATGATGATTTCAGACACCGCGTACAATTATCGTAGGGTTCTGAGAATCAAATTCTTCATTAATTTCTTCACACTAAGAGTGTCATTCTTCATTGATTGAAGAAAAACGTTTCTTCATGTGTTGCACATCTAAGTCATCAATTTTGCATAAGTGTTAGGATGAGTGTCCTTTTCAAAGAACATTCGAAGATTCTAGGACATTTAGCTCACACCGGAACTTGCTAAATCTCTTCTCATCCAAGGGCCTTGTGAATATATCGGCTAGCTGTTCTTCAGTCTTCACATGCTCAATAGAAATGTCGCCCTTCAACACATGATCACGAAGAAAATGATGACGAATCTGAATGTGCTTTGTCTTCGAGTGCTGAACTGGGTTGTGAGCAATCTTGATGGCACTCTCATTGTCATAGAGGAGAGGCACATTCTTCATGTTGACGCCGTAGTCCTTGAGAGTTTGCTTCATCCATAGCAATTGGGCACAGCAAGAACCAGCGGCAATGTACTCAGCTTCAGCAGTAGATAGTGATACACAATTTTTTTTTCTTCGAGGACCAACAGACCAAAGATCGTCCGAGGAAATGACATGTACCAGATATTGACTTGCGATCCACACGATCACCAGCATAGTCAGAGTCAGAATATCCAACAAGATCAAAAGCCGAGCCCTTGGGGTACCATAATCCAAGTGTTGGTGTGTGAGCTAGATATCGAAGAATATGCTTCACAGCCTTATGGTGTGATTCCTTCGGTTCAGCTTGAAATCGGGCACACATGCAAACACTAAGCATTATATCTGGCCTAGATGCACATAAGTACAATAAGAAACCTATCATGGAGCGGTATACCTTATGATCGAAGTCAATACCATTTTCATCAGTGCACAAATGGCCATTTGTGGGCATAGGAATTTTGACGCCTTTGCAATCTTGCATGCCAAACTTCCTCAGTACATCCTTGAGGTATTTCTCCTGAGAGATGAATATGCCATTGTGTTGTTGACGAATTTGAAGACCTAAGAAGAATTTCAACTCTCCCATCCTAGACATTTGATATTCTTCACTCATCATATAGGCAAATTCATCACTATAACGTTGGTCAGTACAGCCAAAGATAATATCATCAATATATATTTGGCACACAAACAATTCACCATCATAAGATTTAGTGAAAAGAGTAGGGTCGAGTGAACCTGGTTTGAAGCCTTTCTTCATGAGGAGTTCCTTCAAGGTATCATACCAAGCCTGTGGGGCCTGCTTGAGGCCATAGAGGGCCTTGTTGAGTCTGAAGACTTTGTCAGGATTCTTTGGATCTTCAAAACCTGGGGGTTGAGCAACATATACTTCTTCCTCAAGCTTACCATTGAGGAATGCACTTTTCACATCCATTTGATATAAAGTGATATCATGATGGTTAGCATAAGCAAGTAATATGCGAATAGCCTCAAGTCTAGCAACAGGTGCAAAAGTTTCATCTAAATCAATTCCTTCAACCTGTGTGTAGCCTTGAGCTAAAAGCCATGCCTTATTCCTCACCACAAGGCCATTTTCATCTTGCTTTTTGCGGTAGATCCACTTTGTGCCGATGATATTGTGCTTGCGAGGATCTGGACGTTTGACCAGTTCCCGGACATTGTTGAGCTCGAACTGATGTAATTCTTCTTGCATGACCTGAATCCACTCAGGCTCCAGAAATGCTTCATCTACCTTAGTGGGCTCTGTAATAGAGACAAAAGCATACTGCCCACAAAAGTTAGACAAATGTGAAGCTTTTGAGCGTGTGAGAGGACCTGGCGCTTTGATGTCATTGATGATCTTTTCAACTTGCACTTCTTTTGCAATGCGAGGATGAGCTGGTTGTCGTTGAAGAGTTTGATCAGCGTTTTCTTCAGCATCATTTTCTTCAGCATTTTCTTCAGGTGCATTAGCTCGACGTTCTTCATGTTCTGGAATGAATTGTTCAGCAGATTCTTTAGTAGGAATGACATCCTCAGTAGCCTTGAACTTGATAGTTTCCTCAGGTGCTGGTTCATCTATCACAGTAGGTAGGTGCTCTCTTTGTGAGCCATTAGTTTCATTGAACCGCACATCTACAGTTTCAACAACTTTGTGAAGAACGTTGTTGAAGACTCTGTAGGTGTGCGAGTCCTTTCCGTAACCAAGCAGAAAACCTTCATGTGCTTTCGGTGCAAATTTTGAGTTGTGATGAGGATCTGTAATCCAACATTTAGCACCGAAGACTTTGAAATAACTTACATTGGGTTTCTTATCAGTGAGAAGTTCATAGGCAGTCTTTTTGAAGAATTTGTGAAGATATACTTTGTTGATGATGTGGCACGCAGTATCAATTACCTCGGTCCAGAAATGACGAGGTGTTTTGTATTCATCAAGCATAGTGCGAGCCATCTCAGCAAGAGTCCTGTTCTTGCGCTCCACGACGCCATTTTGCTGAGGAGTGTAAGGAGCAGATAACTCATGAGTAATACCAAGTTCATCGAGATAGTCATCGAGACCAGAATTCTTGAACTCAGTGCCATTGTCACTTTCTGATGTGCTTGATCTTCACACCAAAGTTGGTTGAAGCCCTTGAGGAAAATCGTTTGAAGACTTCCTGCACTTCATGTTTGTAAGTAACAAGGTGTACCCATGTGTAGCGAGAATAATCATCAACAATAACAAAGCCATATTGAGATGCTTCATTTGAAATAGCAGAATAATGATTAGGACCAAAGAGATCCATGTGAAGCAATTCAAATGGGTGAGTGGTGGTCATGATAGTCTTCGCTGGATGCTTGGCCTTCGTCATCTTCCCAGCTTCACAGGCTCCGCATAGGTAATCCTTGAGGAATTTGACATTCTCGAGGCCAATGACATGCTTCTTCTTCGCAAGCATGTGCAAATTCCTCATGCCTGCATGACCAAGTCGTCGATGCCAGAGCCAGCCTTCTGAAGCTTTTGCAAGTAAGCACACGGCTGGTTGTTGTCCTGTAGAGAAATCAACAATATACAGGTCTCCTCTCCTAAAGCCTTCGAAGACTTTGGAATTGTCAGCTTCCATAACCACAACACAACGGTACTTGCCAAAGACAACAACCATATCAAGATCACAAAGCATTGAGACAGACATAAGGTTGTATCCTAAGGACTCAACAAGCATGACTTTGTCCATGTGTCGATCCTTTGTAATCGCAACCTTACCTAGACCCAATACCTGACTTTTGCCTTTGTCAGCAAAGATGATATGCTTCAGATGCGACGGAGATAACGGAGCATCCATCAATAGATTCTTGTCACTAGTCATGTGGTTTGTACATCCACTATCGAGGACCCACTCAGTGGCTTTGGGTTGATCATCCTGCAGACGAATTAGTGCAGCTTACAAACTCATATACTTCATCAGTGAAGAATATGGCATCAATTCATCAGATCAATTTTATCAAGTAAAAGAACTGATAAAGCAATATGAGGACATGAGAAATGAAAGTTCATTTCTTCATGATTAGCCTGCGTCCTATCAGGCATGCTCAGGTCTCCAGCTAATTCTTCAGACGATTACGTGCGTCTGGAGACCTGACCCTGCAGAAGAGATTAGTTCTTTTTCTTCACCACCCACATCTGAAGGGGTGGCAAAGAGTTCATCCTTCTGCGAGCTCCATACGAAAAGGATGGCATAGAAGCCAGTCCATTTCGTTTCACATAAGAGGGGTTAGAGTAAGCGTAAGAGTATGCAGAGAAATTCTTCGAGGACTTATGGACATAATGATTTGAAGAATAATGCACATATCCATAATCCTTAGATCTTCCCTGCAAAACAGATGGGTTAGCACGATGATGTTCATATGAGGACTTTGATCCATATGAGGAATTTGGTCCATATGAAAAATTTGATCTGGGGTTCCTATTCTTCACAGGTGGCGTCATGATGACATTCACCTGAAGATTTTCAAGGCATCTTTTGGGAACCTAGATTTTCTTCATAGGGGAGCCGTTCCTGCAGTTAGTGCCAACATATCTAGCAAATACTTCACCATTCTGATTTTTGAATAGCTTATAGTTGGAGTCAATTGACTCATCATCAGAATGAGGAGATTCACATGCAAATCCAGATAAGTTAGATGGATCAACTGGAGGTCCCTTTGTAGCAACCCATGTAGTTTTGGGGTACTGCTCAGGCTTCCAATATGTACCATCAGCACTGAGTTTCCTCTCAAAGGCGATACCCTCTTTCCTAGGGTTCCTGTTGAGGATCTGCTTTTTAAGCACATCACAAAGAGCCTGATGCCCTTTGAGGCTTTTGTACATGCCTGTCGTGTACAATTCCTTCAGCCTTGCATCGTTAGTGATACTAGCAATGTCCTCAGATGAGGAATTAGTGATAGCAGAGGCATGTGAATAATTTGAAACATTAGCAGCATTTGAACATTCAGGTGAAGAATTAGCAGATTCACGTTCAATGCACTTCAAGCATGGAGGAACAAATTCTTCCTGAGAAGCGCTGATTTGTTGAGCAAGTAATGAATCGCGCTCCTTCTGAAGATCTTCATAACTCAGTCTTAGCTTTTCAAGATCTTGCTTTCTTTGAAGAAATTCATAAGAAAGCTTCTCATGATCGGATAAGAGAGTGTTATGTTGATCTTGAAGGGTGTCATACTTAGTATGAAGTCTCTGAAGACTTTCAGCCAAAGCTTCTGATTGGTCCATTTCTTCACACAACATATCATCGCTCTTGTTTATCATATAGTGAGCTCTTTCCAAAGCTCTTTGTTGTTTAGTAGCAAGGGAAGCAAGTTTGACATAGCTGGGTCCAAATTCATCACCAGATTCATCATCACTGGACTCAGATAGGTAGCATTCAGTTACCTCAGCATATTTTTCCATAAGGCATGATGCAGAAGATGATGATTCTGGTTAGAATGTCATTTTTTTGAGAGATTCCTTGAAGTCCTCAAACCAAGGATCAACACAAGTTTGATGACCTTCATAGACCTCAGAGAGACGGTCCCAGATGAGCTTCGCATGATCAAGATGCATGACATTCCTGAACTGATTCTGTGACTGACTAGAGCAGATGACATCCTTCGCCGTGAGGTTGAGAAGAGTATACTTGCAAATGTCATCATCTTCCGCCATCTTGCACAGATCAGTCAGGCCAATCTCAGTGACGGTTCACAACTCGATGTTCATCACCATGAGGCGTTTCTTCATCATGGCCTTCCACTTGGGATACTCATGCCCGTCAAAGATGGGGCATGTCACCTTCGTCATACCTGCGGTCGACATAACTAAAACTCCAGGCGGTTAAACCAAAATCACACAGAACAAGGGAGTACCTTGCTCTGATACCAATTGAAAGTGTGTTATATCGACTAGAGGGGGGTGAATAGGCGATTTTTATGAAATTCTTCACTGAGGAATTTTCCAGTGAGGAAATTCCTTAGCGAAGAACTACTAGCAGCGGAATGAGTACTCAAAAGTAAACATAACAGAGTACAAGCATAGTCATCATGATGAAATGAAGATAGGCACAGAGTACAGGAAGCGTAATCACAGGATAACACAGGATGAAGACAAACAGACTGAAGAAATTGAACTGAGGAAATTTGAGAAAGTCTTCAGTCAAAGTCTTCAAACACAGATATGAACAAACACACAACACAGTTATGAGGAAATGAAAGAGTTGAGGAAATAGAACCAGTAAGCTTGGTGAAGACAAAGATTTGGTAGACCAGTTCCAACTGCTGTCTTAGTTGTACGTCTGGTTGGAGCGGCTGAGTATTTAAACTCGAGGACACACAGTCCCGGACACCCAGTCAAGGACACTTAGTCCAAGACACCCAGTCAAGGACACTTAGTCCAAGACACCCAGTCCTCACCGTATTCTCCTTGAAATAAGGTCACATAGACCTCATCCAATCACTCGTGGTAAGTCTTCAAGCGACTTCCAAACCTTCACAAACTTGGTCACCTGGCAATCCACAATTCCTCTTGGATGCTCTAGACCATGACGCCTAACCGTCTGGAAGAAGCACAGTCTTCAAAGGTAACAAGCGTCGGATCCACTCAGGATCAATCTCTTCAGTGATGCTCAATCACTTGGGGTTTGTAGGTGTTTGGGTTTTGGGTTTTTGGTTTTTCCTCACTTGATGATTTTCGCTCAAAGTCCTCAGAGGATGGGTTGCTCTCAAATGACAAGTGTCAGTTTCTCTCGGAGCAGCCGACCAGCTAGTGGTTGTAGGGGGCGGCTATTTATAGCCTAGGGAGCAGCCCGACATGATAAGACATAAATGCCCTTCAATGATATGACCATTAGGTGGATAGATATTTTGGGACAGCTGGCGCATAGCACAACAACGGTCGGAATTTCAAGTAGCAAAATCCTCAGGGCTATCATGTTCCTCACTGTGTACGCAATCCGCACTGGCGAATTCCTAACTCCTCGGTCAGGACAAATTCCTCAGAGACCAGAAGAACTTCGTCTCTGTCACTGAAGAAATTGACTGAACTGTATGAGATTTCCAATGGCTTCACACGAAGGGATTGGTAGATGTAGGATTTTGAGTTGAGCATCACATGGAAATTTTTCCTTAGTATTTCCTCGACCCCCTTTAATAGTACGGTGTTTCATATGAGTCAAGAAATAGAAAAACAAAACTATGAAAACGAAAGTCTTCAAGCTTCATATTCCTCGCATGAATATCAAGTCTTCACGGACACACCAATTTCTTCACTTTCAAAGTCTTCATGAAAGTCTTCAGAAATACCAAAATCTTCAGTCGAAGATATTCATTTTAGGGGTCGACTTTTCCTGTAAATATCAAACTCCTCATAGACTTATAGACCTGTGTACACTCAAAAACGCATTAGTCCCTTAACCTATAAGTCTTCAATACACCAAAATCACTAAGGGGCACTAGATGCACTTACATGTGCTTGTAGTTCAAATTTGATTATGCACATTAAATTCCCAGAAACTCAATTGAAGTATAAAAAAGGCCAAACGAACCCGGAATAATTCCAAAATTTAGCACGATACTTCTATTTGGTCTAATCTGCCTGTGTAAAAAAATTAAGGCGGGAGAAGGCAGTGTACGTATGTCATTTCGCACACGCAGGTGACACGTTCCCTCTCGGAACCACGAGCCTTCGTGCGGGAAGCTCCGGTTTGCAAGAAGTTTACACCAAAGCTTGTCCCAATTCAGCCAAAAAAATTGCGCAGCATGTTGGTGCCATGTCATCACACCATGCCAAGTTCCATGATTTTCAGGCGTGTTTTGGATTTACAGGAATTAAAAAACCAAGTTTCTCAATCTTTCCGGCCGAGCCACGACGCCGAGATGTTTGAATTTCATTCCCATTTCTTGCATGGGACCTAGAAATTCACCCAATGACAGACATGTGATTTTTCAACCAACTTTGGTGCACTGGAGCATGTGCTTGTAGTTCAAATTTGAATTATGCACATTAAATGCCCAGAAACTCAATTAATGTATAAAAAACGAACAAACGAACCCGGAATAATTCCAAAATTTAGCACGATACTTCTATTGGGTCTATTCTACCTGTGTAAAAAAATTAAGGCAGGAGAAGGCAGTGTACGTATGTCATTTCGCACACGGAGGTGACACCTTCCCTCTCGAAACCACGAGCCTTCTTGAGGGAAGCTCTGGTTTGTAAGAAGTTTACACCAAAGCTTGTCCCAATTCGGCCAAAAAAATTACCGCGACATGTTGGTGCCATGTCATGACACCATGCCAAGTTTCATGATTTTCAGGCGTGTTTTGGATTTATGGGAATTAAAAAATGTAGTTTCTCAATCTCTCCGGCCGAGCCACGACACCGAGATGTTTGAATTTCATTCCCATTTCTTGCATGAGACCTATAAATTCACCCAAAGACACACATGTGATTTTTTAACCATCTTTGGTGCACTGGAGCATGTGCTTGTAGTCCAAATTTGAATTATGCACATTAAATGCCTAGAAACTCAATTAATGCATAAAAATGCCAAACGAACCCGAAATAATTCCAAATTTAAACATGACACTCATGTACTAGTTGCATGTTCACTGTACGTAAATGTTCTAGCAATTAAAACACCATCCTTTCCCTCTGTAACACCATTTTGTCTTTCAAAACATAATGAAAAAATTAGGTATACCACAAATAGTTCACTAGAAAGAATCATGTGGGATGCGACATAAAATATCTTGGCGCACTGTCTTGTCTGGTTTACGCAGGAAGATTCCTCGTCTACAGTCCACTGCCCCCACTTGAACTACACTTATGCACCAGTTTCTCGCGGCACCAGCGAAACTTTTTTGCCACCACGGAAATATCTATGTCCCCGCCACCTCCCTCCCACCAAAAGATACATTTACACTGTTCCTCCTTGCTTTTCAAGTGCAAACCTTCACTACTGTTTACTGGCCTCACCGGCTACCCTTCTTCTTGCAGCGCCACCTCCTCACCGATGACCCTTCTTCTTGCAACGCCGCCTCCTCGCCGGCGAACCTTCTTCTTGTTGCGGGCCTCCTCGCCGCCGACCCTTCTTCTTGTTGCGCGGCCTCGTCGATATGCTCAGGTAATCCACACCCCACCCACACCATCCTCCTCCTTTCCTTTCCCGTCCCACATGCCCCGACCAACGGCGCTACACCTTCCGCCAAAATCACTGTCCCCCTCCTCCAATTAAGCGCCGCCCACAGTCATTTTGCATGCAGTATAATGTGGAGCTCAGTAGCATGCGGCCACACACGCGCATGAGGTCACTATGGCTGCCATGCGTTCCGACCGCTAGATCTTGGAGGAGCACCTCGTCTTCGAGGCCACCGTCGGCACCGCCACACAGTTGCCTACTTTAAAATACAGTTCATGCTATTTTATCGAGGCCACCGCCAGTGCCTTCTAGTGATTTGTCCTCTATAATGTTAATATGCAATCTAATGTTCAATTAACACTTTGGTCCAACAATTGCTACATTTCGTAGTACCATTCTCAAGCATTCTTTGTTTTCTTAACTGTCTTATCTTCTAGTACATGTTTCTATTCTGCAATGTCGTGCTCAGTTAACTATTTTGGTTCATTTGGTCCGCTGTCCATTTAATTGTTTGGTTCAATTCTGCAATTTGATCTTCATTTGTTTTGGGTACAAATTTATATTGTTATGCATGTGACACCACTCGAATTTGGTTGTACTCAATATATATTCTACTGATAGTATGGCAACTCTTAGTTAACCTGATCAAGATCTTTCCTTATGTGTGTTGCAGGGAAACAATGGGAGACACTGCGGTTTACCATCGAGGTTTGTTCAAGCATGGTCCTTTGGCTAATAGCACATTATTGTGCAGTTGCAGGAAACATTCTAATTTTTAGGTTTCTTACAATTTGGTCTTGCACATGTAGATCCTGTTGTCAGAGGCTTAGACCCACTGTTCAACCTATTTTGCATATGGGAAAATGAGATGCCCATGAATATCAGTAAAGTCAAGAAACTCAGAAAGATTGTTAGGATCAAGAAACTTGCGACGAATAACAGCAAGATCTTTGTTTGCACAACGAAGAAGACATGAATCAACTATAGGATGGTACTAACTCTTTTACCTTGTTTTTACCCCTTGCGCCATTTCAAAATTTATAACAGCGATTTATGCATATCTTTGTTTACAGTACTTTTCAAAGTAGTTCACCGATGATTACCTCTCAAACCACCTGCATGGTCAAGAGGCGAGGAAGGTATTCATTCAACACCCACGGTACAATATTGAAGTATTGCTGAAGAGGATGAAGGTTGGGCGGGCAATTATCCATAGCCACTGGCCTAAAGTTGCAAGGACATTCAACATCACTGAAGGCTCAATATTTGCCTTCTGCTTCTGTAGTTTCCCGGATGAGATTCATCTCTCTATTTACTATGTATGATGGTACTTTCCAAAGGTTTTTGATGTTGCATGTGAAACTTGGTGTTGTTGTGTATTGGCGTAACTGAGTGCCGAAGCTATCTGATGTAATTCAATTATGAAAGCCTGGTTGTTGTTATATGGATATGAAATATCTAGTGTGTTTTATAAGAAATATCAATTTCATTAGTACATGGATTATCAATAATAGGCTAATTACCCTGCTTATTGGGGTTTTCTATTGCAGACGGTTACTCAGACAGCACCGTGGGCAATGAACTCAAACAACCCGCACAGTTTCTAGAAAGTAGGTGTGTTCGATTAACTAACAGTCACACACGGCTTCCGGCAACGAACTGCTTGCGTTAGGCCACCTTGCACAAACGTTTCCACACAAAGCACTCTGTGTGATATACATACGAACGGAAATAATTTTCTGGGATTCACCGTGTGAGATGTACATATGAGTGGAAGTAATTGGGTGTTGATGCCCCGCCAGATCACACACGAGCTCATTTTACCCCAGCCAGTGAGCCAGGAGGGCCTATCCCCGATGGTTTCTGGGTCGTGTGGGAAGGACTCCCCTATCACCCACTCTCACTTGGCGACGGTTCCAAACATCGTCGCGGAAAGGGGTTAAAAACCGTTTGTATAGCACGCTGCTGTACAGTGAGTCGAGCAAGCTCATAGAAACACTATTGCGAGTAGAATGTTTTGAGTAGATGTAATCAAGTTATGTATGACATGGTGAGATAGAAGATGCCATTGATTGTTCCACCAATCTACTTTTAATGTGATGCTTTAGAGACTATGGCTTTTGCACTGAAAAGGGCACCATCAAATTTGTGGAAATAAGTGCTACTTCGTAGGTTATCCCAAAAGGTTGGGTTTTCCTCTATCACTACATCGAGGCAAAGTATTTTGTCATAGAGTGCGGAAATTTCGAAGAAAATGTTTTTTGCAAAAGGTGAGTGGGAGGAAAGTGTAATTCGACGAGATTGCAGAATCTTCGTGATCAAGTCAAAGAAAAGAAACACTAGAAGTGGTTCTAAAATTTCTTACCGCGACTGATACAGAAGCCTCTACATAGGATATAGAGACTTCGGTCGAATATGCAGCTGAACTATATAGGTTGGAAAATTTGTACAGGCCTTCGGGGTATGCAGGCGAAACATTGTTGAAACAAACAATGAACCTATAATACACAGAGAAGCATTGATGGGCCCTGACTCCGGAATTGGCTATACGCCAAAATAATCCGAGATAGTATCGAGGCACATAATTCAAGTTTAGAACTTGATAGACCCTCTGCAAGACTTAAACTCTAAAGTGTAGTGATGGATCTATAAATTGACAAAGATAAAAATGTTTTATAATGCTTAACTTGTTGGAAATAGTTTTTGACAAGATCAACGAGTTGATTATGAAGAGTTTGTCTCATCATAATAATACTTAAATTCAATTCAAAATAAACTAGAAATTACTAAATATTTCAGTTATGGGATATAACAGATGGATGTCGAAATGATTCTCACGAGATGGAAATAGAACCAAGGATGTATATTTGATATGGTCCAAGGTAATTTTGCTGATCCAGAGGATGCTAGTAAGTGTGCAAACTTCAAGAGATCCAGTAATGATCTGAAGCATGCATAGTGGAGTTGGAATCTTTGTTTTTGATGAATTAATCAAATAATATGATTTAATTGATAGAAACAAAGATTCTTATATTTAGAAGAAAGTAAGTGGGAGCATGATAATATTTCTAAACACTATGTTGATGACACATTATTGATTGGAAATTATATAAATTCTTGACACGGATTAAGACTTTATTGAAAATAGTTTTTCAGTAAAGTACTTCGGCAATATAGTCCTTGTATTAGATATAATAATCTATGGAGATAGTATTATCTAATCGGGCATAGCCAAAATACATATTGACAAAAGTACTAAAGCAGTTTAGTATGAAAAATGTCAAGAAGAGTTTTCTTGTCAAAGTCACATGGAAGGAGTTCTTAGCAAGAATTAGTATCATGAAATACTAGATTTTAATCACACTTGTGTTAATTCCATGGTATGTAAATAACCATATATGTCCAAGTACTCGTAGTAAATTGTGAGTAAAGTTACCAGAATGGTCAAATTGTTGATCACAGGACAACAGTGAAAATATCGTTAAGTATTAACGACATGTTTATCGCATATGGAGAGAATGAAGAGATTGTTGTAAGGAGTTACATCAACACATGCTTGATGTAAGTAGTACATCAACAAAAATCTTCAATTGGTGCTCCAAGCAAATTTCAGTTTAAATGATTTATGGTGGCACAGTAAATAGGAATTAGTCCAAGAAAGTTACTGTGGTGAATTATATAAGAGAAAGTTAAGTATATTATCTCTTTAGAAGCAACAATAGACGATCATCAATCAAAGGTTCACTTATGAACTTGGTATGGTTTCTAGATGATTGTGCAAAAAGAACACTGTTCTCAAATATTGGTTTTGTAGGTCAATCTAAGGAATCGAAGGTCTTACGATGATTCAATATATACAAACCTTGTTTCAAATAAATAATGAATTTAGGTGAAAGCATAACGGATGCACGGAAATGCAAATGATACACACGAATCTGAAGTTGTCAGATTCGATAGGACGAAGTCTATACCACAAGCAAAGCATGGACTGACACTGGAGTGCCATTGGTGTAGAAGTTAAAAAAATGCTAACTAGATTATTGACTCTCGTGCAAGTGGGAGACTGTTGGAAATATGCCCTAGAGGCAATAATAGTTGTATTATTATATTTCCAGCTTCATAGTTAATAGTTTATATTCTATGCTATAACGGTTAGGATCCTAGAATATGCGATTCGATGGAAAACTCATATGCACGTGTGGAATGATAAACGGTAAATAAAAGGTTCCAAGTCTTGCCTCTAAGACTAGCTGAAGTGTTGTTGGTGATCATGTTTTCGGATCTTAGGATAACGTTAAGTGTAACAATAGTCCTAAAACAACATTGCGATTATGACGTTGGAAGAACAATCATATCGAATCGATGATACGTCTCCAACGTATCTATAATTTTTGATTGTTCCGTGTTGTTGTATTATAAATCTTGGATGTTTTATAATCATTCTATAGTCATTTTATATCATTTTTTGGTACTAACCTATTAACATAGTGCCAAGTGCCAGTTGTTGTTTTTTGCGTGTTTTTTACATCACATGAAATCAATATCAAACGGAGTCAAACGCAACGAAACTTTACGGAGATTTTTTTGGAACAGAAGGAACATAATGGGCCCTGGCTGCGCCTGGGGGTGCTCTGAGGAGAGCACAACCTACCAGGGCGCGCCAGGAGGCCCAGAAGCGCCGTGGTGGGTTGTGCCCACCTCGGGTGCCCCCCAGACAGCCTATTTTCTCTATAAATAACCCAATATTCCCAAAACCCTAGGGGAGTCGATGAAATATTGATCTAGCTACACAGAGTCCAGAACCACTAGATCCAATATAGACACCATCTCGGATGGGGTTCAGCACCTCCATTGGTGCCTCTCCGGTGATGCATGAGTAGTTCTTTGTAGACCTTCGGGTCCGCAGTTAGTAGCTAGATGGCTTACTCTCTCTCTCTCTCTCTCTCTCTTGATTCTTACTACAATGGTCTCTTGTAGATCCATATGATGTAACTGTTTTACGGTGTGTTTGTTGGGATCGATGAACTTTGAGTTTATGATCAGATCTATCTTTTTATATCCTTGAAAGTATTTGAGTTTCTTTGATCTCTTTTATGCATGATTGCTTATAGCCTCGTATTTCTTCTCTCATATTTGGGTTTTGTTTGTCCAACTTGATCTATTTATCTTGTAATGGGAAGAGGTGCTTTGTAGTGGGTTCGATCTTACGGTGCTTGATCCCAGTGACAGAAGGGGAACCGACACGTATGTACCGTTGCTACTAAGGATAAAACGATGGGGTCTATATCTACATAGATAGATCTTGTGTACATCATGTCATCGTTCTCATTGCATTACTCCGTTTCTCCATGAACTTAATACACTAGATGCATGCTGGATAGCGGTTGATGTGTGGAGTAATAGTAGTAGATGCAGGCAGGAGTCGGTCTACTCATCTTGGACATGATGCCTATATAATGAATAATTTCCTGGATATCGTCATGATTATTTGAAGTTCTATCAATTGCCCAACAGTAATTTGTTTACCCACCGTTTGCAATTTTTCTTGAGAGAAGCCACTGGTGAAACCTACGGCCTTCGGATCTCTTTCTCATACTTTTCCTTTGCATTTATTTTTAGATCTATTAAACCAAAAATACAAAAATACTTTGTTGCACTTTATTTTATTTGCGATCTATTTATTCAATCTATTACAACTTTCTCCCGTCCACAAACCAATTTCTGGCACCGGACCCGGAAGGGATTGACACCCCCTTTAACACGTCGGGGTGTGAGGATTTGTTATCTGTGTCCAGGGGTTGTTTACATTGTGTTGCTTGGTTCTCCTACTGGTTCGATAACCTTGGTTTCATATCTAAGGGAAATACCTACCGCCGTTGTGCTTCATCATCCCTTCCTCTTTGGGGAAATGCTGACGCAGGTTCAAGCGACATCAAAAGGAATTTCTGGCGTCGTTGTTGGGGAGGACCTTCAACATATACCAGGTTCCTAATCACAAATCTCATCTCCTAGCAATTTACATTATTTGCCATTTGCCTCTCGTTTTCCTCTCCCCCAATTCACAAAAATTGCCATTTTATTCACCCCTCTTTTTCCATTCGCCATTTTCGTGACGGATCTGTTTTCTGAGTGCAATCTTGTTGTGCGGCTCAAGAGAACACCAAGTTATGTGATTTATCATATACCAACAACAATGATTTTATCAGCACTCCGATTGCTCCCCCCGCCACTAGTGTGGAGTCTTGTGATATTAATACTGCTTTATTGAATTTTGTTATGAAAGATCAATTTTCCAATACTCCTACTGTGGATGTTGTGTCCCATCTTTATACCTTCATGTAATTATGCGATATGCAAAAGAAAAAAGATGTGGACAATGATGTGGTGAAGATGAAATTATTTCCGTTTTCTTTTCGTGATTCTACAAAAAGTTGGTTCTCTTCTTTGCCTCACAATAGTATTGATTCTTGGAATAAGTGCAAAGATGCTTTTATCACGAAGTATTTTCCGCCCACAAAAATTATTTCCCTTAGAACCCAGATCAAGAATTTCAAGCAACTTGAACATGATCATGTTGTACAATCTCGGGAAAGGATGAAAATGATGCTAAGGAATTGCCCAACTCATGGGTTAAATCTTTGGATGATCATACAAAAATTTTATGCAGGTTTGAATTTTATTTCTCGTAATCTTTTAGATTCCGCCATGAGTGGTACTTTTATGGAAATTACTTTGGGTGAAGCCACCAAATTGCTTGATAATATTATGGCAAATTATTCATAATGGCATACCGAAAGAGCTCCTACTAGTAAAAAAGTTAATTCGGTTGAAGAAATTTCTTCTTTGAGTGGAAAGGTTGATGCTCTTGTGAAATTGGATGGCAGTAGAAGTGCTCCTATTGATTTTAATGATATGCCTTTATCTACTTTGATTGAGCAAAATAGTGATGCCATAGATGTGAATTTTATTTCTCGAAATAATTTCAACAACAATGCTTATAGAGGTAATTTTAATCCTAGGCCTTTTCCTAGTAATTCCTCTAATAATAATAGTAATTCCTATGGAAATCAATCTTATAATAATAATAGGAACACCTCTGATCTTGAGAACAATATTAAAGAATTTATCAATACACAAAAAGTTTTCAACACTTCCATAGAAGAAAAGTTGAGTAAGATTAACGATTTGTCTAGAAGTGTTGATAGAATTGCTCAGGATGTGGAAAATCTCAAGATGAAATATTTTGTGCCCAAAGTAGATAAATCAATTAAAGCTCTTTATGTTTCTATGGATGAAAGTAAGAAACGAACCGCTATGCTTAGAGCTAAAAGAGAATTTTTTTAGAAAAAGCGTTTTCTAGTGATTTCTTTCGAAAAACTGATGAAGATCTTAAAATGATTGGTGTTTCTTCTAGAACTATTGATTCCTTGTTTAGCGAAGTTAAGATTGATGAAAAACGGACTAGAGAAGAGTCAACTTTAGCTAGAAGGCGTCCCGATATTTCGGAGGGTGAAAATCTTGTTGAGAAAATTGATAAAAGTGGGTTTGAAGAGGTCAAAACTTTAGCTAGTGATGTGCCCACTCTTTTGGATTACAAAGACTTCAATTATAATAGTTGCTCTTTGGTTGATTGTATTTCTTTGTTGCAATCCGTGATAAATTCACCCCATGCTTATTAACAAAATAAAGCTTTTACTAAACATGTTGTTGATGCTATGATGAAAGCTTTAGAAGAAAAATTGGAATTAGAAGTATCAATTCCTAGAAAATTGCATGATGAGTGGGAACCTACTATCAATGTCAAGATTAAAAATTATGAGTGCTTTGCTTTGTGTGACTTGGGTGCTAGTGTTTCTACAATTCCGAAATCTTTATGTGATGTGCTTGGCCTTACCGATATTGAATCATGTTGTTTGAATTTGCACTTGGCGGATTCTACTATTAAAAATCCTATGGGAAGAATTAATGATGTTCTTATTCTTTCAAATCAGAATTATGTGCCCATAGATTTTATTGTTCTTGATATTGATTGCAATCCGTCTTGTCCTATTATTCTTGGTAGACCTTTTCTATGTACTATCGATGCCATGATTGATATGAAAGAAGGCAATATTAAGTTCCAATTTCCTTTGAGGAAGGGTATGGAACACTTCCCTAAAAGAAGAATTAGGCCACCATATGAATCAATCATGAGGGCATCTTATGGATCTCAAACCGAAGATGACAAAACATAGATCCTTGCTTTATGCCTAGCTAAGGGCGTAAAACTATAGCGCTTGTTGGGAGGCAACCCAATGAATAAATTTTCTTTTTTATTTTTTTATTTCTGTTCTTGAGTGTTATCAAAATTATGCTACTGTTATGATTGTGTTTTTTATGTTTTAATTAGTGTTTGTGCCAAGTAAAAGCCTTTAGGATCTTCTTGGGTGATAGTTGTTTGATCTTGCTGAACAAACAGAAACTTTTGCGCTCGCGAAAATAATTCTCAGTTTTAACAATAGAACGATAAAATACCTATTCCTCTTGCAGTAGATCAACATACAAATTTCTCAGGTCGTCCTAATTTTCAGAATTTTTGGAGTTACAGAAGTATTCGAAATAGTCAGATTTCTATAGACTGTTCTGTTTTGACAGATTCTCTTTTCTTTGTGTTGTGTGCTTATTTTGATGGCTCTATGGTTTTCTTTGATGTGTTTTTGCAATAGAAGAGTTGGAATATAGTAGGTATAATGCAAGAAAAAAATATGAATTGGTTTGATACATTACTTATAGTAGTGATTTATTTTCTTATACTAACGACTCTCACGAAGGTTTTGTTGAGTTTTGTGTGATTGAAGTTTTCAAGTTTTGGGTTATCTTACGGTGGATGAAGGAATAAGGAGTAGAAGAGCCTAAGCTTGGGGATGCCCCGGCATCCCAAGATATTATCCAAAAATGAGCAACCAACTAAGTTTGGGGATGCCCCTGAGTGGCATCCCCTCTTTCTTCTAACGACCATTGGTATTTTACTCGAAGCTATATTTTTATTCGTCACATACTATGTGTTTTGCTTGGAGCGTCTTGTATAATATAAGTCTTTGATTTTTTTATTTTGTGTTTTAAGTCTTAATTCCTTTCTGGACACACCTATTTGAGAGAGCCAAAATTATGTCATAACTTGTTAGAATTGCTCTCTTTGCTTCACTTAAAATTTTATGAGCTATGGACTTGCTCTAGTGCTTCACTTATATCTTCTTTAGCACGGTGTGCTTTAGTATTTTTGAAGAAATGCTCTCTTGCTTCACTTAGATTTATTTGAGAGTTAGTAAAAATTTCAAGAAATTCTCTCTTGCTTCACTTAAATTAATTTGAGAGAAAGAAATATTATGCTCATGATCTACACTTATATTTGTTTGAGCTTATGAAAAGCAACACATGAAAATTAGTCCCAAAGTGATAGATATCCAACAAGGATATAATAAAAACTTTCATGAAGATCATTGGACAAAATAAACTTGATTCTTAGTAATAGTTTTGAGATATGATGATGTGATATGTGAGTTATGTTGATGAGTAATTATGCTTTAGTAAGAATATTGGTGTTAAGGTTTGTGATTCCATATGCAAGCACGAAATTAAATAATTATGCAATGAAATTATATCCTACTTGTGGTGCATTATTTAGTGTTATTTATGCTTAATGCTTGCTTATGGTATTAACCGTTTCTTGGTTGGTCGCTTCTCAATCTTTTGCTAGCCTTCATTTTGCACTAGGTATGATCTCTACTTGTGCATCCAAAAGCCTTTAACCCAGTTTTGCCACATGAGTCCACTGTATCTACCTATATGCGGTATTCTTTTGCCGTTCTAAGCAAATTTGCATGTGCCATCTCTAATTTTCAAAATAAACTTCTCTTTTGTGTGTTCCTTTCGCTCGCGGAGCGGTGAGGGGTGGCTAATATTTTCCATGCTAGATGTGTTATTCTCAATATGAGTGTTTATTCACTTGTCATTGCACAAGAGTAAGGCAAATGTATTAGGGATGCCCAATCCCGAAATGAAAAATGAATTTACTTTATGTTGTCAAATATTAAATTCCTTGGAAAGTGCTGGTATGGAGGGCAACTGTGGATACGGCTAGCCATGGAAAGTGGAAGTATGGTTGAAAAAGGAATAAACTTTATTTTCTATTTGGGAACCGCCTATGATATATCTAAGCATGGAAAGTGTTGGGAACTCTAAGTCGTTTTCGTTGGTGGGATGGATACACCTCCCAAAATGTTTTTATCTCTAAGTTTTTCGCTTTGAGCTCTGGCACCTTTACAAATCCCCACTTCCCTCTACGAAGGGCCTTTCTTTTACTTTATGCAATTTTTATTTTGAATTTGAGTCTCCATCTTCTCTTATAAAAGCACCAACTAGGAGGCAATATGATCGTACTTGAGTATCGGGTGTAGCTAATATGCGAGTGTGTCTCATGAATGGATCAATGATTGAGCATGATGGGCTAGGGATAACTTATTTTGGCGTTGATATTTTGAAAGACACGGTTGCTTGTTGATATGCTTTAATATCTAAATTACCATGTCAAAACTAGACTATTGCTTTGAACAATATAAAAGTTCAAATGTCCATGCTATAAAGAAAGAATATGATATGACATGTTAGGAAGCATTCCACATCAATTTTTTTGTTTTTATCACTTCCCTACTCGAGGACGAGTGGGAGTTAAGCTTGGGGATGTTGATATGTCTCCAATGTATCTATATTTTTTTATTGTTCCATGCTGTTATATTATCAATCTTGGATGTTTTATAATCATTTTATAGTCATTTTATATCATTTTTTGGTACTAACCTATTGACATAGTGCCAAGTGGTAGTTGCTGTCTTTTGCATGTTTTTTACATTGCAGGAAATCAATATCAAACAGAGTCCAAACGCAACGAAACGTTACAGAGATTTTTTTTGGACCAGAAGGAACATAATGGGCCATGGATGCGGCTGGGGGTGCTCCGAGGAGAGCACAACCCACCAAGGCGTGCCAGGAGGCCCAGGCACGCCCTGGTGGGTTGTGCCCACCTCGGGTGCCCCCCGGACCACCTCTTTGCTCTATAAATACCCCAATATTCCCAAAACCCTAGGGGAGTCGACAAAATATTGATCTAGCCGCCGCAGAGTCCAGAACCACCAGATCCAATCTAAACACCATCTAGGATGGGGTTCACCACCTCCATTGGTGCCTCTCCGATGATACATGAGTAGTTCTTTGTAGACCTTCGGGTCCGTAGTTAGTAGCTAGATGGCTTCCTCTCTCTCTCTCTCTCTTGATTCTCAATACAATGGTCTCTTGGACATTCATATGATGTAACTCTTTTGCGGTGTGTTTGTTGGGATTGATGAACTTTGAGTTTATGCTCACATCTAACTTTTTATATCCATGCAATTATTTGAGTTTATTTGATCACTTTTAGGCATGATTTCTTATAGCCTTGTATTTCTTTGATATTTGGGTTTTTGTCGTGGTTTTGTCATGGCAGATTTCCTTGTGAAAGGACTTAGTCATGGAGCCATCGCAATGGGTTATCTTAAAGGGTTTAAAGCAGACGAAGGACGCGAGAGTTTTATACTGGTTCGGCCCCTTACGATGAAGGTAAAAGCCTACTCTAGCTGTGATGGAATTTCTAGGGTTTCGATGAGCAGGGAGCGAATCCGCTTTGCCTGGTTCTCGAGTTGTTGTGTGTTGTCCCTAAACCGCCGTCCGGTCATCCCTTTATATACATAGGTCGACGCCCGTCAGTTTACAGAGTCCCGAGGCCGGATCATCAACGTGTCCAACTCAGTCTCTATTCCTCCTATCTTACAATACAAGTTACATGATAATGTCGGTTTATGTCTACAGGCCTTAACCCGCCTTTGGGCCTTGGGCCTTCATGAAACGCCATCATCCTTTGTCTTCCTAGGCTTCAAATAGTAATCATCATATAGTTAACCCGGCCACTCCTG
Organism: Triticum dicoccoides; assembly: GCF_002162155.2. NCBI lineage: Eukaryota > Viridiplantae > Streptophyta > Magnoliopsida > Poales > Poaceae > Triticum > Triticum dicoccoides. Next base: position 499,645,576 of record NC_041388.1, on the reverse strand, counting down.
GCCGGTTTATGTCTAGTAATAATATCCCCAACATTAGGCCCCAGATTGATTTGAACTTGTTCATGTCAATCTTCAACACTTAGAAAAATTCCTCCCCTTGCACCTTCACATAGATCTTGTAAACCGCCCTGAGGTCATCCTCCGGATTTGTAGTAAACCGCCGTGACATCACCTGTTCATTTAAAGCCGAAGATACTCCTTTTATTAATGAACATCCAACAATCGAGGCAACAATCTCGTTATTTATCAATTTTTTGGCTCCTCAATTCCCGCGCCTGACGCTTATCTCTTTGTCCTTATAAATAGGGCGGAGGACCCCTTCCTTTTCCTTCTGTTGCCCTCTCCTCTCTTCTTCCTCCTCGCGACGCTTCTACACCCGAGCACTGCCACTATCGTCGAGCTTCGTCTTTGCCTCATCGTTGGTCGCTGCATCGACCTGATCGCTCCAGAGAGACGCGACACACCTCAGCTACTTCGATAGCTATTGTAAGCATTCCCCCCTTTCTCTGTAGATCCTCTTAGGGCTCATGCGAGTTCATGGCTCTCCCTTCCTGTTCTTCGTAAGTCCATATATAGCAGACCTAAGACTTGATGCGTTTCATGTAGTGACTATGGTAGTCCTTATCTCAGCCATTAAACAAAACCGTATACACATAAGAACTTGATCTAGACCTTTTGTGAACTGCTTCAGGACCATACTGTTTTTAGGTCGAAATCTTTTTCCTTTTCTTGACTTGCGGTAGATCCAAAACACGAACGTGATTCTGTGAAACCTGTTTTTCTTCACTTAGCCATTTTTTGCTTCAGATCTGTACCTTCTTTACCTGCACAGGCGGTTTATCTCTATAGAAAATAATCTTTCATATGACATTAGTCCCCTTGTAAACCGTTCATTGCTTTACCAGTTATAAACACTCTATCATTGGCGGTTTATAACTTCCTCCGGTTTATCAATTTTACATGCTTGAATTCCTTTTTCCTCAACCTATTGTACTTTATGCATTGTCTTAATGAATCATAAACCAGCATTATTCGTTTCCAGCTCTTCACTTGCAATGGCCAAACAATTCTATTCCTATAACCGGGCCCCTTCCCGGGTTACTAAGGAGCAACTGAACGGATGTGTCAAAATTGGTACCTTATCGAAGAAGAATGAAATCTGGTGGCGAGTTCCTGGACCGAAAAATCCTCCTACCCCTAGAGATGGTGAATTAGTAGTGTTTTCTTATCATATGGGCCGTGGTTTTAAACCGCCTAGATCCAAGTTTTTCCGGGATGTACTTGCCAGCTTTCAGATCCACCCTCAAGATATTGGCCCCAACTCTGTATTCAATATCTGCAACTTTCAGTTGTTTTGTGAAGCCTATCTACAAGAAGAGCCGACTGTCGAACTATTCCGGGATTTCTTCCACTTAAACCGTCGCATTGAATTCGTAGACGGGCCCAATACTGAACTCGGCGGCGTCTCCATTCAGAAAAGGAAGGATGTTAGTTTTCCTCACGCCAAACTTCATAGTCACCCAAAGGAGTGGAATCAAACTTGGTTCTATTGCAAGGACACCTCTCCTGAAGATGAGAACCCTCTGCCGGATTACCGTGCTCACTGGCTTGCCAATACTCATCGGCTTCCGCAATGACAAGTGCCAAGGAATGGGCCTCGTATGCACCACAACTCGCCAAGCTTAGAGCTTTCATGGCCAACGGGTTAACAAGTGTGGACTTCGTTCGTTGCTAGATATCTTGGAGTATCTTGCCGTTAAGTCACCGCTCCGGTTTAATGTGCGAGTACACCAGTGACGTAAAAGACTCCCAACGTCATATTGACATTCAACTAACAAATGATGAAGTTACCGAGTCTGTCAAGAAAATGTTGAATGAACCGGAAGCTATCTGTAGCAAGACCGGGTTAAGTCCCTTTTACACACAGAACAAACCGCCTGCTGTAAGAATTGTTTTGCTTCCGCTTTACACCTGATATTTTTGAACTGTGCAACTTTGAATACCTTCTGCCCATTTTTTAAACAGGGTGATGACCCCTTCTGGAAAAAGAAACCTCAGGAGAAAGCGGTGAAGCCTTCTCGACCTAAAACGAAAGCTGTCAAGAAAACTGCAAAGAGGAGGGCAACTGAACCCATCGGTTTAGAGCTTGATGGCGACCCTGATGAACCGGAAGAAGAGGTAGAACTTGATTCACTTGGTTCACTTTTCATGCACCTCATTGACAATGATATTTATCAGGAGGACGCTGAGGGCAGCCAAGCTGATGATGCAGAAGTAATTATCCTTTCCTCCGGTTCAGACCCTCTGCCAACACAAAAAATCCGTCAACCAGTCCGGAAAGTAAGATTTTCTCACCCTCTTGCTCACTTGGATCCAAAGTTTCTTTTGAAGAAGCAGCAGCATGAGGCTCGCCGCACAACCTGGCACAGCGGCCAAACGGTCACTTCGACCAGTTTACCGAACACCCCAGTTTGAAAACGCCGACCTGAGGTCTCACCCACTTCTGACACTTCTTATCCCAAGGCAGGCTATTTCCGACAACCTCTTAATCCGTCCGATTCGAACTATCAGGTAACACCTCCTTCATCATCCGGCGAATCGACGGCCACACAACTCCCTCCTCTTAAGACCGTTAGTGCGTAAGTATTTCAACTCAATCTTTTGACGCTTTACACTTTGTATGCTATGCTAACCTTTGCATATGTTCTTTTTAGAGCCAAAGCCAGACCCAGTAAGAAGGCTCGGGTGAATAACCCATCTGACGACCATGTGGTGATTGAACCAGAGCCGACTACGAAACCGGAAGGTCCAAATACCGAGGCCATGTTTGATGAACCGCCCACTCAAGATCATAATGTTGATGAACAAGCAGAAGTTGATATCGCTGTGCAAGCTGATAAACCGGCAAGTCTAGTCTGAACTGATGATGGACCTTCTAGTCCAGTTAAGGCTACTTATATTCCATCAATTTCAAAAAAGGCTGCTGGCGATAAGGAAGATGAGGTTATCATTACTGGCATTGGCCACACATCCCCTGGCCATCCTGTTGTATTGGCAAAACATAGTGCCAAAGAAGAACATGCTGCCATGGAAAACGGCAAGTGGAGCACCGATTTATCAAGCTATGCCCACCTTAACGCCCAAGAGCTCCATTCTGGTTTTGTGAACCGTTTGTACTCAAACTGTGACTATGAAGCCGGTTTAGTGAATTTGATGAAGGAACGTTATGAAGTAAGTACAAATACTTTTCTCTCTTAAGTCCAATTGTGAGTACCAATTCCAGTAGCTCCCAAGGGCCGATTTATGATAGTAATCAAAAACCAGGACTTCATAATACCATACTTCTACATACTTATCCTCCAAGGGTCAGTTGATCCTTTAAAAATGAACCGGTACTTTAGCATTATATCCTCGTGACTTTCGCATGTGTAGTCCCCAAGGACCGGTTTACCTTTCCAAGGTGAACCGGGACTTTAATCACTGTTATTTTGAGCAGATGTACATTAGCCCCCAAGTGCCAAGAATAATGCTTGTATTATACGCTTGGGACTTGAAACAATTTTCTAGAATGAAGCGAGTAGGCATTAGCCCCCAAGTGCAAAGTGCATAACTTGTTATACGCTTGGTACTTCAAATATATACAACCTGTTGATGACATGTCTGTTCTTTATAGGCTGAGCTGAGCAAAAAGGACTCCCAAACCGCTGATCTTCAAGAGAAGATCAAATCTTAGCAAGCGGAGGCTTCCAAAGCCAAAGAGGAACTGACTAAGGCCTTAGCAGCCATGGAGAAGCTGAAGGAAAATTTTAAGAAGGGATGTACAGATTGGGATACCGACAAGGCCGCTTTAGCAAAGAAAGCCAAAGACGCAGAAGAAGCCCTTAAGCCGGTGGTTGAGGAACTAACCGGTTTAAAGCGGCAAATAAACACTATGACCTCTGCTGTATTTGGTAAGCGCCCTCATATGATATGTTTCAAGTCCCCTTTACCTTATCAGTTACCGGTTTATTGATGCTCGCAATGTCACAGGGACCCGCATTACCCATCTGGGCTCCGATATGCGGATGAAGTTGAAGGCTGCCTATACTTTGATAGAGCGGCTATATTCCAGATCTCAACGAGCTATTTGCACTACTGCTTATAAGAGGCCTCCTCTGACTTTGATATAGGAAACCTTCGAGAAGTTGTCAATGTTGCCCGTCCGGTTGGATGAACTTAAGAAATCAGCTGCAAGGTCAGGTGTGCTGACTGCGCTAGTCCAGGCCAAGGCATGGATTCCAGATCTTGAACCGGCAGAAATCGGCCAAGGCTATCCCGGCGTGAAGGAAGACGATTCAGAATTTAATAATGATGATCTCTGAAGGCTGACAAGGGAAATGCGACCTATAGCAAGCAAATTGGCGGATGAAACAGATCTGTCTCATTATCAGCCGGTTTATGATGTTGATCAGAAAAGATATCCTGCGCCGATACATGATGTAGAGGATCTTATTCCGCCAATTCGTAAGCACACTTATTCCCCTGACATTGATCCTTCCCCCCTTATAAGTTAAGAAGCCTTGTTCCAAGCTTTAACTGGAATCGATTGGACAACAATTGATTTCCAGCCACTGGGTAAAGAGGAGGAGGATGCACCAACTCAAGATGATCGGCAATCTTCAAGTCGTCCTGGTGATGAATCCTGAACCGGAGGCCACTGTAGCCCGTCGTAGCCTACCCTTCTTGCTGAAACAATTATCCTGTGTGGGCAGAAAAACGCCTTGTAATAGGCTAGTTCAAACACTTTGTCTGTTATGCCATCGAGCATACTTATGTTGCTGGATACTGATAACTCGCCATGCTTTTGGGATTGTTATTATATGCATAATCCGCAGTGGCTATATGTTAACTTGTTCCTGCATACAAGAGATTGAAAAAGGGTCCTGGCGGTTTATCGCTGGATGGGTCATGATGCCCAAATATAGAACCTGGATGTAGGACCAAGGTTGTTTATAACATAGAAAATACTTGTTACCTCGTTCTTTTCACCCATGGCTATGTAAAAAAGAGGTGATAACACCAAGTTGGAGTATAGATGACTCCTTCCAGGTTTGCCAGTTGTAACATCCCAAATTTTCAATTTGGAATGTTATACACTAGATCATCATTGCATATCATATTTTATTGCATTTTGACTGATCCTAGAAAATTCTACGCAACTCAAGGACCCTCGGAGAGAGTTGGGGATTTCGTTATTCTCATATTTGAGTTTTCTCAAATTTTGAAAATAGGATCATTTGATTTTATTTATTTTATCTTCAATTATTTCTATTACAAAAATATGACAGAGGGAATAAAATGACTTTCCCAAAATAAAGAAATATTGAGGGTTTAAATAAAAAAATCAAATAAGATTTTATTTTGGTTTTATTTGCTATTTTATTTGAATTTAGGAAAATTGCACATTTTCAAAAATTGCATTTAGAGCCAAAAAAATTCATCATGTTCTAAATATTTTATTTAGACGGAGAAAATTTATTTTGGCATTTTTAGATTTTTACTTATTTTTCTAGATTTTTTTAGCTGCAGCGATATTGGTTTTAAAAAAACGAGACCCCGCGCCCGACTGGGCCAAGGCCCAGCCGAGCTGGCCGGCCCAGCCGCCCGCCGCCGCCTCTCGCCGGGTCGGGTAAGGAGTCCCGACCAGCGCCGCCGCCGCCCGAGTCCGGGAAGGACTCCGCCTCCCGAGGCCAACCCCTCCCCCAAGTCGCCTCTACCCGCCCCCTTTATAACCG
>NC_041388.1:499631006-499639075 GCF_002162155.2 Triticum dicoccoides | reverse complement strand
GCCGCCCCACGCCTCCAGTGCCGCCGCCGCGCCGCCCCACGCCGCGTCGGAGCCGCCGCCCCGCCGCCCCGCACCACCCGCCACCTACCGGAGCCCCGCCGGAGCCTCGCCAGAGCCCCGAGCCGAGGTAGCTGCCGCCGGTTTTGAGAAAAAACCGTTTTGGTTTTTTAACGAACGCGTTCATTGTATAGTTTCTGTTAACAAACGTCCGTTCGTTAATCTGTTCGTCATTTTTCTTTTTCTCGGACTAAATCCGCGATTTTTCTGATCGCGATTTCTGATCCGATTTTCGTTTTAGTTTAACTTTTCGCTCGTTTATCGGAATCAGGCGATTCAAGCGCCTGGAGTTTCGTCTCGAAACCCTCTTTCCGTTTAACCAACTCAAACAAGTTTTGCCTCACTAAAATTTGCCCTAGTTTCAGATTAGTAAACGAAGCCTATTTCTTTTGTCGTTTGTCTTTCTTTGTTTCGTTCGGTTTGATTCTTTTTGCCAACCGGAGTTCTTATGTTGAACTTTCTGGTTTGATCTTTTATTCGAGTTTTATGTTTGCATTAGTTGAGTACTTATTGTATGCTTGTTTGTTTGCGATAGAGTACCCGGAGTGCGCCGCTTGCTACTTCGAATCGCTAGGTTTCCCGGATCACCAGCAAGGCAAGTAACACTTTGATCATACCCCCAACTACCCAGTTTTATTGCATTACATCAACCCTCACACATTGCATGATTAGGATCTAATTAAATTGTGGGTTTGGGAAGTAGTTGAGGTAGTACCTATTACCTGTTTATTTTCAAACCTTTGGGAGTTACTTCTACGTTGCTTATTATGCCATGCTATGCTAGTAGACGTGGATTGGGTGAGTGTATCCATGACAGATGTGAGATTGTTAAATTAATGGTTTATCTAAGGTGGCAACTTAAATACACATCTGGGTGGATTGAGGCACCTGGGTATTCCAGCAATTGCCTGTTTTCTTTTGGACCGCCACCCAGGCTCAAAGGGATCATGAGATTATTCATGCTAGAAACTGCCGTGTGCAGCCACAAGCTACTATGGGCTCTAGCATAGTTGATTAAGTCGTGCAAACTCTTACAGTGGTAGACTAGCAGATGTAGGGGAAAGTAGGTGTAACGGTCTACCCGATCGTAAGGTGCTAGCGCTTCTGAAAGACTATGTCTCGGTCATCCGTTTCTCAAACACCATGTAGTGCGAGAAATCAAACGGAGGAGATCGAGTCTTGTGGGGAAAAGTGTGCAAACATCTGCAGAGTGTATAAACTAATCATGGTTAGCCGTTTCCCCGGTTATGGACATCTTGAGTATCTAGTACCTGGATTATCATGTGAATCTCGTCATGTTACTCAAAAATTAATTTTGTTGGGTTTTGTTTAATGTTGATGCTTAATTGGGATTGAGAATGCTGTCAACCATTCTCAATGTTTAACAACTACCATGATAGTTAAATAAAATGTATTCCTTTGCAGTAGGGAAAAATTGGCTTTACGCAAAACTGTAATCATAGAGCTTTTCCACCAGCGAAATATGCATATAGAATAGCCTTATTCTTTATTGTTCTCTATGTGTTACATTGCTAGCATATTCCATGTGCTGACCCGTTTCGGGCTGCAACGTTAATGGACTCACTTATCTTTTAAGCCTTCTGCTGTTATCGTTATTAGATGGCCTTAAGCCATATTTATTGTAATAAGCTCTCTTTTGAGACACTCGATGTAATAAGTGTGTGATTGCTACTCTGTTATAAATCCTTCAAGTATTGTGTGGTGTCAGCATTACTGATCCAGGAATGACACCTGAGCATAGAGATTGGACCGTTTGAGGTCTGGTCGCTACAAGATGGTATCAAAGCACACGCTGACTGTAGGACACGACCACTAAGCTAAAGCCCTAGACCACTACTCACTCTCTTCTCATTCTGACCTCTCATCTTTTCCACTCTTTTAGGATGGCGGATGCAAGGAACACGTTCACACAACCGGATGAAGATACACCCTTTGGACATCACTTGAAGGAACTCACTAGATATCTGAACATAGGAGTACCAAGTTTCACCGGAACCTACAACGCCACTTTACCTGAAGAGGAGCGCTGGATGATTCAAGTTCAAGTTCCAGGAAGGACGTTCATGCCAGTCACTCGGCCCATAGAGTTTTCTTTTGATGCACTAACCTGGAGTCTAGGAAAGAGTATGGCAGCTCACATCGCCATGGGACGTATTGGAGAAGTTTAACGCAATGATCTCAAGGATACTATCTACCAGATTTGTGGACGCTGAGATGAGCAATGGGAGATGATCAGTACCAAGAAGGATAGATCAATTGCAGCTTTTATCCAGGAGTTAAACCAACACATTCGACGTCAGGAGAACCAGATGTGCGCCGACATGATAGATCTGAAGAAGGCAAAGACTAGAATCAAGGAACTGGAGGAAGAACCCAAGGCTACACGTGAAGATTATGAAGAAGAAATCGAAGTGTTAGTGGAGAAGAATGACGATCTGATCAAGAAGATCGGAATATTTATGGGAGGCCCTACACCAGTAGAAGAAGACGAAGAACCCAAGGAGATCCGCCCGGAAGACTACATCATCATCGACGACACGGACTCAGATCCATATGGTAGCGATGATGACTATGTTGATGAAGCTGGAGCAGATATCATGGAGTCTGCAACCGAAGAATATTTCTAGTAGACCACCCCATCAGTAGTAGTAGTCCACCATGTAAATATAGTAGTTCGAGCACTTTTGCAATAATTAGATTGATTGTATGCCCTTGTTTGATTGATTGAATGAAGTGAATTGTTTGCTTTTGCCTCATGTGCATATGGGTAGTGTTTTCTCTCTAGACCCCTCCCTATTCTTAAATCTCATCCTTTCTAAAAACCCTCAGATTCCTCCGAGATGTGACCCCGGATTTACCTTCCCACCGGAGCTCACTCAGTTGATCCAGCAGCAGAACACATTGATGCAGTTGCTAGTCCAGAATCAGAATTAGGGGAACAACAACAACCCACCACCACCACCACCACCTGTTGATCACTTAGCCCGTTTTCTTAGGCTGAATCCACCGGTGTTTTCCAGTAGCACCGAGCCGATAGTAGCAGATGATTGGCTCCGCAAGACAGCAAGGGAGTTGACCACCACAGGATGCACAGATGCAGAAAAGGTGAAGTTTGCCGCACATCAGCTTGAAGGACTCGCAGCATCATGGTGGGAGAATTTCACAGCCACTTTCCTTGTCGACACTATCACATGGGACCAGTTCCAGCAGGCTTCCCGTACTGCCCATGTTTCAGCAGGAGCTATGGCCATGAAGAAGCGAGAGTTTCGCAACTTGCGCCAAGGAGGAAGGACAGTTGGCCAGTATGTGGAGGATTTTAGTAAGCTAGCACGTTATGCCCCAGATGACGTAGGTACGGATGCAGCTAAGCAGGAGAAGTTTCTAGAAGGACTGAATGATGAGTTGAGCATGCAGTTGATGGTAGCAACCTTCAACAACTACCAGGAGTTGGTAGATCGTGCTCTTATGATTGAAGGGAAGCAGCAGCAGATTGAGAATCGGAAGAGGAAGTATGGACAAGGGAAGTACAATTCTGGAGCTCCGCAGAAGCCACATCTTACCCCTAGACCGGGAGGACATTTTTAGCATACCCATGGAGGAGGTAGCTCGCACAATCACAATGGCACCAAGAATGGCAACGAGAATGGAGGAAGCAACGGCCAGAACCGCACCAACCCATCAACCCCAGCCAAGAGAGACCTGAGCCAAGTCACTTGCTTTAAGTGCCAGAAGACCGGACATTATCTCAATGAATGTCCTGAATCCCAGAATGGAAATGGCAATGGAAGCTCTGGGAAGAATTCGAACCCTTTCAATAGGGGACAGGTGAACCACGTTAAGGTGGAGGAGGTTGAAGAGCAGCCGGATGCAGTAATCGGTAAGTTTTTGGTTAAGTCATTTACTGCACTCATTCTTCTTGATACTGGTGCATCGCATTCATACATATCAAGGGGATTTGTGGATAAGTATAACCTGCCCACCAAAGTTCTTAGAACACCCATTTTAGTAAGCTCACCAGGAGCGGAGTATATGGCTAGTAAGGGATGTTTTCAAGTGCCATTGAGTATAGGTAGGCATGTGTTTCCCTTGGATTTAATCATTTTGGAATCACAAGGTTTGGATGAAATTCTGGGTATGGATTGGCTATCGATGTATGGAGGAAACATCGATTGCGCCAGTAAGTCGATTTTGCTTACCACCCTAGAAGGGAGAAGGATCAAGTATGTATCCCGGCATGTGCCGAAGAGGACTCGAGTAAATTGTCTAACAGGAGTTGTGCAGGAGGAAGTACCAGTGGTGAAGGATTTCCCTGATGTATTTCAAGAGGAGTTGCCAGGCATGCCACCGAATAGATATATTGAGTTTTTGATTGAGCTTTTGCCAGGCACATGACAAATATCTAAAAGACCATATAGGATGCCCGCAAAGGATTTGGTGGAGATTAAGAAGTAGATTAAGGAGTTACTGGATAAAGGGTATATTCGCCCAAGTTCTTCGCCTTGGGGATCGCCAATACTTCTAGTGGAGAAGAAGGATGGATCGTTAAGGATGGTTGTGGATTATCAAGGATTGAATGAAGTAACCTTCAAGAACAAGTACCCACTACCGATGATCAATGATATGTTTGATCGATTGCAAGGAGCTAAGGTATTTTCCAAGATCGATCTACGATCAGGGTACCATCAGTTAAAGATTCAAGAACATGATATACCTAAGATAGCTTTTACCACCAGGTATGGGCTGTACGAGTATACCGTTATGTCATTTGGTCTGACTAACGCACCTGCTTATTTTATGAACATGATGAACAAAGTGTTTATGGAATTTTTGGATAAGTTCGTCGTAGTGTTCATTGATGATATCCTGGTTTACTCGAACAATGAAGAGGAGCATAAGGAGCATTTGCGTTTGGTACTTGGTAAGATCAGAGAACATCAGTTGTATGCCAAGTTTAGAAAATGTGAGTTTTGGTTGAAGGAAGTTGGATTTCTCGGACACGTTATATCTGGAGAAGGTATAGTAGTAGATCCCACTAAGGTTGACACTGTGACAAATTGGGAAGCCCCAACAACAGTTGGAGAAATACGGACTTTTCTTGGACTCGCAGGATACTACCGGAGGTTCATTGAAAATTTCTTGAAGATTGTGAAGCCTATGACGGAGTTCTTGAAGAAGGATACCAAGTTCATATGGACTGAAGAATGTGAGGCTAGTTTCCAGGAGCTGAAGAAATGTTTGGTTACATCACCTGTGTTAATTTTGCCAGATCAGACCAAGGATTATGAGGTGTATTGCGATGCTTCACGTCGAGGACTTGGAGAAGTGCTTACGCAGGAAGGAAGAGTTGTTTCATATGCCTCACGGCAGCTTAAGCCTCATGAGTTGAACTATGCTACGCATGATTTGGAGTTAGCAGCCGTAGTGCATGCATTGAAGACTTGGAGACATTTTCTCATTGGAAATCATTGTGAGGTGTACACGGATCACAAGAGTTTGAAGTATATCTTCACGCATAAGGAGTTGAATCTCAGACAAAGGAGATGGTTGGAGCTCATCAAGGATTATGAAATGAGACTGCATTATCACCCCGGAAAGGCTAACATAGTGGCTGACGCGTTGAGTCGTAAGAGCCATGTAAACACACTAATGACGGGAGATTTACCAAGGGAGTTAGCATAAAATCTTCACGAGCTATGCTTGGAAATAGTCTCGAGAGGCTAAGTAGCAGCATTGGAGATTCGGTCGACCTTGATGGATAAGATCAGAGTAGCTCAAAGGACTGACAAGGAGATTGCTTCTATTAAGGAGAAAATGAGCAAAGGAAAAGCTAAAGGATTTCGTGAGGATGAGCACGATACCTTATGGTTTGAAGACCGTGTTTATGTGCCTAATGATTCGGAAATCAGGAAGTTAATTCTGCAAGAGGCCCATGATTCACCCAGGAAATACCAAGATGTATCTGGATTTGAAGGATATTTTCTGGTGGACCGGAATAAAGAAGGATATTGCGGAGTATGTAGCAGTTTGTCATGTATGTCAGAGAGTAAAGGCAGAGCATCAGAAGCCAGCAGGATTGTTACAGCCTTTGCCAACACCCGAATGGAAGTGGGATAAGTTAGGCATGAATTTTATTGCGGGTTTACCCAGGACTCGTTCAGGCTATGACTCGATTTGGGTTGTAGTCGATCGTTTGACAAAGGTAGCTCATTTCATTCCAGTAAAGACTACCTATACCAGTGCAAAGTTGGCAAAGATATACATGAACAGGATCGTATGTCTGCATGGAGTTCCGAGGAGCATTGTGTCAAATAGAGGAACCCAGTTTACCTCAAAGTTCTGGAATCAGTTGCATGAAACTTTAGGTACCAAGCTATAGTTCAGTACAGCTTTCCATCCGCAGATAGATGGACAGACCGAGAGAGTCAATCAGATTTTGGAGGATATGTTGAGAGCTTGTGCGCTAGATTACGGATCTAGTTGGGACGAGAATTTGCCATATGCAGAGTTCTCTTATAACAACAGTTATCAATCCAGTTTGAAGATGGCCCCTTTCGAAGCCTTGTACGGAAGGAGGTGCAGGACCCATTTGTCGTGGGATGAAGTTGGAGACCGCCAGTTGTTTGGACCAGATCTGATTAAGGAGTCTGAACAGAAAGTGAAATTGATTCGCAATAGGCTCAAGGTAGCCCAATCCAGGAAGAAGAGCTATGCGGATTCAAAACGCAAGGAGACAGTTTACGAAGTAGGAGACCGAGTTTATCTTCGAGTATCTCCACTTCGAGGAGTTAAGCGCTTTGGAGTGAAGGGAAAGTTAGCACCACGTTTTGTAGGACCATACAAAGTTTTGGAGCATATGGGAGAAGTAGCCTACAAGTTGGAGTTGCCCGAAGGATTATCAGGGGTTCACGACGTGTTCCACGTTTCCCAGTTGAAGAAGTGCCACGCAGAGATGGCTGATATACCGCTGAGAGACATAGTGCCGCTGGAAGCGATTCAGTTGGACAGTGATTTGACCTATGAGGAGAAACCAGTCAAGATTCTTGAGTATGCCAGCCGAGTCACCCGCAGCAAAGTTATCAAGTTTTGCAAAGTTTAGTGGAGCCACCACACGGAGGACGCAGCCACCTGGGAGCGAGAGGAAGATTTGCTAAAGGACCACCCTCACCTATTTTCTAGCCAACCCGAATCTCGAGGGCGAGATTCATCTTAAGGGGGGTAGGTTTGTAACATCCCAAATTTTCAATTTGGAATGTTATACACTAGATCATCATTGCATATCATATTTTATTGCATTTTGACTGATCCTAGAAAATTCTACGCAACTCAAGGACCCTCGGAGAGAGTTGGGGATTTCGTTATTCTCATATTTGAGTTTTCTCAAATTTTGAAAATAGGATCATTTGATTTTATTTATTTTATCTTCAATTATTTCTATTAGAAAAATATGAGAGAGGGAATAAAATGACTTTCCCAAAATAAAGAAATATTGAGGGTTTAAATAAAAAAATCAAATAAGATTTTACTTTGGTTTTATTTGCTATTTTATTTGAATTTAGGAAAATTGCACATTTTCAAAAATTGCATTTAGAGCCAAAAAAATGTTCATCCTGTTCTAAATATTTTATTTAGACGGAGAAAATTTATTTTGGCATTTTTAGATTTTTATTTATTTTTCCAGAATTTTTTTAGCTCCAGCGATATTGGTTTTTTTTAAACGAGACCCCGCGCCCGACTTGGCCAAAGGCCCAGTTGAGCAGGCCGGCCCAGCCGCCCGCCGCCGCCTCTCGCCGGGTCGGGACAGGAGTCCCGACCAGCGCCGCCGCCGCCTGAGTACGGGGAGGACTCCGCCTCCCGAGGCTGACCCCTCCCCCAAGTCGCCTCTCCCCGCCCCCTTTATAACCGCCGTCGCCCCCCCTGCAGCTCACACCGCCGTCGCCGCCCCACGCCTCCAGCGCCGCCGCCGCACGCCGCCCGTGGTGCTTGCCGCCGCC
>NC_041388.1:499611148-499630540 GCF_002162155.2 Triticum dicoccoides | reverse complement strand
GCGCCGCTGCCGCGTCGGAGCCGCCGCCCCGCACCACCCACCACCCGCCGGAGCCCCGAGATGAGGTAGCCGCCGCCAGTCTTGAGAAAAAGCCGTTTCGGTTTTTTTGAAAACCCTAGTTTTCATTTTTTTCTTAACTAGATCGGTTTTTCTCCGGTTTATTTGTTTTGCGAGCGTTCGCTCGTCCGTTCATTTTAACGAATGCGTTCATCATTTAGTTCCTGTTAACGAACGTCCGTTCGTTAATCTGTTCATCGTTTTTCTTTTACTCGGATTAAATCCGCGATTTTTCTGATCGCGATTTCTGATCCGATTTTCGTTTTAGTTTCACTTTTCGCTCGTTTATCAGAATAAGGCGATTCAAGCGCCTGGAGTTTCATCTCGAAACCCTCTTTCTGTTTAAACAACTCAAACAAGTTTTGCCTCAGTAAAATTTGGCCAAGTTTTGATATTAGTAAATGAAGCCTGTTTCTTTTGTTGTTTGTCTTTCGTTGTTTCGTTCGGTTTGATTCTTTTTGCCAACCGGAGTTCTTAAGTTGAACTTTCTGGTTAGATATTTTATTCGAGTTTTATGTGTGCATTAATTGAGTACTTATTGTATGCTTGTTTGTTTGCGATAGAGTACCCGGAGTGCGCCGCTTGCTACTTTGAATCGCTAGGTTTCCTGGATCACCAGCAAGGCAAGTAACACTTTGATCATACCCCCTACTACCCAGTTTTATTGCATTACATCAACCCTCACACATTGCATGATTAGGATCTAATTAAATTGTGGGTTTGGGAAGTAGTTTAGGTAGTACCAATTACCTGTTTATTTTCAAACCTTTGGGAGTTATTTCTACGTTTGCTTATTATGCCATGCTATGCTAGTAGACGTGGATTGGGTGAGTGTATCCATGACAGATGTGAGATTGTTAAATTAATGGTTTATCTAAGGTGGCAACTTAAATACACATCTGGGTGGATGGAGGCACCTGGGTATTCCAGCGATTGCCTGTTTTCTTTTGGACCGCCACCCAGGCTCAAAGGGATCATGAGATTATTCATGCTAGAAACTGCCGTGTGCAGCCACAAGCTACTATGGGCTCTAGCATAGTTGATTAAGTCGTGCAAACTCTTACAGTGGTAGACTAGGAGATGTAGGGGAAAGTAGGTGTAACGGTCTACCCGATCGTAAGGTGCTAGCGCTTCTGAAAGACTATGTCTCGGTCATCCATTTCTCAAACACCATGTAGTGCGAGAAATCAAACGGAGGAGATCGAGTCTTGTGGGGAAAAGTGCGCAAACCTCTGCAGAGTGTATAAACTAATCATGGTTAGCCGTGTCCCCGGTTATGGACATCTTGAGTATCTAGTACCTGGATTATCAAGTGAATCTCGTCATGTTACTCAAAAATTAATTTTGTTGGGTTTTGTTTATGTTGATGCTTAATTGGGATTGAGAATGCTGTCAACCATTCTCAATGTTTAACAACTACAATGATAGTTAAATAAAATTTATTCCTTTGTAGTAGGGAAAAATTGGCTTTACGCAAAACTGTAACCATAGAGCTTTTCCACCAGCCAAATATGCATATCGAATAGCCTTATTCTTTTATTGTTCTCTATGTGTTACATTGCGAGCATATTCCATGTGCTGCCCCGTTTCGGGCTGCAACCTCTAATGTTGCAGACTTTTCAGATGACGAGTAAGGTGCTTTTAGGTCGTGGCTCTGTACTCGGTGATGTCGTTGGAGTTGATGGACTCACTTATCTTCCAAGCCTTCCGTTCTTATCGTTATTAGATGGCCTTAAGCCATATTTATTGTAATAAGCTCTCTTTTGATACACTCGATGTAATAAGTGTGTGATTGCTACTCTTTTATAGATCCTTCAAGTATTGTGTGGTGTCAGCATTACTGATCCAAGGATGACACCTGAGCACAGAGATTGGACCGTTTGAGGTCTGGTCGCTACACCAGTTTACGATAAAACTGTACCGGGTTATGATAAACACTGGTTTAACCATATAATACTGGTGACTTGTAGTCAAAACTAGACCGGAACAGAAAAAGCCAGATTATAGCTGATCATGTAATAACAATTTAGCATTGTAAGTCATGCCGGGTTATAATAAACGCCGGTTTATCAGAAAACACTTATGAATTTTATAAAAAGAAAAGAAAACTTTGCAAAAAATATAAGAAGAATATACAAGGCTTTTCATGGGCCGCTTGGCCCTAAATCGAGGCTTTTCATGGGCTGCCAGGCCACTGAGTTAAACCATTTTTCAAGCCTTTTAAGATGGACCTCAATCTTTAACCAATCATCGTTTTAACTTTGACAAGTTCAGGGTCTATGAGATTGACTTGTCAAACGTTCGATGGGTCATACCAGGTTTACCTGGACGGAATGGCTTACTTAAAGAGGTAGGATAACCCGGGGTTTTAGGTGAATACACCTGGCTTCCAAGCTTGGCTTGATAGCCTATTGCAAAGGTGCAGACTCTTTGTTCTTTGAGAAGCAAAGATCCCCTAAGCAACATGTGAGCTGTGCTCGGTGGGTGCCTATGTTTGAGTTGTGCTGGTGCAACACTCTCTTTGGCCCCACATAATTTCCTTTTGGCCTTAATCCTATCAAGAGGTGTAGCTATGGTGTAAATACAACCAAGCCCCCTAGTGACTTCCCTTTGGCTTTAAGCCGGTCAAGAGGTGTAGCTCAGGTTCGGATACGACCAAGCCCCCTAGTGATTTCATATGTGTGGCTAGATAAGCCAGATCAGCAGGACTCCGCTTTTATGAACAGGAGCCCTTATGTAAACATACTGGATGTAAAGACAACAGAGACCCCGATTTAGCTGAGGCTCCGGTTTATTATATTGATCATAATATATACATTTTCATAATTATGTACATAAAAAAGAGCCAATGGCTTAAGTATAGTAAGGCCGAAGATGAGCTATAGTCCATGGCCGCTTGGTCTCCTCCTCCGATTTATGTGAGTCTTTGTGCTCTCGAAAATCGATAAGGTAGTATGATCCATTGTCCAAATTTTTGCTGACCACAAAAGGCCCTTCCCAAGGTGGGGATAACTTGTGCATATCAGTCTGTTCCTGGATGAGCCGGAGCACCAGATCGCCTTCTTGAAAAGTCCTGGTTTTAACCTGGCGGCTGTGAACGTCGCAGATCTTGTTGGTAAATCGCCGAACGTGCTGCCGCAAGATCACGTTCCTCATCTAACAGGTCCAGTGAGTCCTGACGTGCTTTCTCATTATCAGCTTCAACATAAGCCGCCACACGGGGTGAGTCATGACGTATGTCACTAGGAAGAACTGCCTCTGCTCCATAAACCATGAAGAAAGGCATGTAACCCGTAGATCTATTTGGTGTGTTGTTGATACTCCATAACACAGAAGGTAACTCCTCCACCCAACAACCCGGCGTCCGTTTTAAAGGAACCATAAATCGGGGTTTGATACCTCTCAAAATTTCTTGATTGGCCCGTTCTGCTTGACCATTAGATTGGGGGTGAGCCACTAATGACACGTCAAGACGGATGTGCTCACGTTGACAAAACTCCTCCATAGCACCCTTGGATAGATTAGTACCATTATCAGTGATAATGTTGTGTGGAAAACCAAACCGGAATATCACCTTTTTGATGAATTGAACTGTCGTGGTCGCATCACACTTACTAACTGGCTCGGCCTCTACCCACTTGGTAAACTTATCAACCGCCACCAGCAGGTGGGGTCTTCTTGTCCTTGGACCTCTTAAAAGGTCCAACCATATCGAGCACCCAAGTTGCAAACGGCCAAGTTATTGGGATCATTCTCAATTCTTTGGACGGAACATGAGCACGGTGTGCAAACTTTTGACAACCATCACACCTCTTTACCAAATCCTCGGCATCAGCATGAGCCGTCAACCAATAGAAGCCGTGACGGAAAGCCTTAGCCACCAAGGATTTTGAACCGACGTGGTGACCACAACCTCCCTAGTGGATCTCACGCAAGATCTCACAACCTTCTTGAGGAGAGACACAACACTGAAATGCTCCTGTGACACTACAATGATGTAGCTCCCCATTGACAATGGTTATTGACTTGGATCGCCGGATTATCTGCCGGGCCAAGGTTTCGTTGTCTGGCAACTCGCCCCGGTTCATGTATGCCAGGTACAGGACCGTCCAATCCAGAATAACATGAAGAGCCGCCACCAATTGAGCCTTCGAGTCGGGCACAGCCAAATCCTCCTCCGTAGGTATCTTCACTGACGGATTATGCAGTACATCGAGGAAGGTATTGGGTGGCACTGGTTTACATTGAGAGCCTAAGCGACTTAAAGCGTCTGCTGCTTCATTCTTCCGCCGGTCTATATGGTCCACTTGATAACCCTTGAAGTGACCAGCCACCACATCCACCTCTCGTCTATATGCTGTCATAAGTGGATCCTTGGAATCCCAAGTGCCAGATACCTGCTGAGCCACCAGGTCCAAGTCACCAAAGCACTTAACCCGGCTTAAGTTCATTTCCTTAGCCATCCGAAGACCAGGGAGCAAGGCCTCATACTCAGCTGCATTGTTAGTACAAGGGAACATTAAACGGAGAACATAACAAAACTTATCACCTAGTGGGGAAGTTAATATGACTCCAGCCCCCGAGCCCTCCAATTGCCTGGACCCATCAAAGTGAATAGTCCAATAAGTGTTGTCTGGCTTTTCCTTCAGTGCTTGCGACTCTGTCCAATCATTGATGAAGTCCACAAGTGCTTGGGATTTGATTGTTGTGTGATGTGTATATTTTAGCCCATGAGGTCCAAGCTCAATAGCCAACTTAGCAATCCGGCCAGTTGCTTCTTTGTTTTGGATGATATCTCCCAGGGGGGCTGAACTGACCACTGTGATAGGATGACCCTGAAAATAATGCTTGAGCTTCCGGCTTGCCATGAAAACTCCATACACTAGTTTCTGCCAATGTGGGTATCTCTGTTTGGACTCGATAAGCACCTCGCTGATATAATAAATCGGCCGTTGAACCGGATACTATTTCCCAGCCTCCTTGCGCTCCACAACAATAGCCAAACTAACAGCTCGGGCATTAGTAGCCACATATAGCAACAAGGGCTCCTTATCAACCGAAGCCGCAAGGACAGGTGGCTCGGCTAACTGTCTTTTCAGATCTGCAAGTGCTTCATCAGCAGCTTCGCTCCAGACGAAGTGATCCATTTTCTATAACATCTGATACAAAGGGATAGCCTTCTCTCCAAGGTGACTGATAAACCGGCTTAAGGCTGCAATCCGGCCCGCCAAACATTGAACATCGTTAATGCACGCCGGTTTAGCTAGAGACGTGATAGCCATGATTTTTTCCGGATTAGCTTAAATCCCAATGTTAGACACCAGAAAACCCAAAAGCTTGCCTGCCGGTACACCAAAGACACATTTGGCCGGATTAAGCATCATCTTATAAACCCGGAGGTTATCAAAAGTTTCTCTCAAGTCACCTATCAATGTCTCCTCCTTTCTGGATTTCACCACAATATCATCCACATATGCATGTACGTTGCACCCAATCTGTTTACATAGACAATTCTGAACACAGCGCTGATAAGTTGCCTGGGCACTCTTGAGCCCGAAAGGCATAGATACATAGCAGAAGGCTCCAAAGGGAGTTATGAAGGCTGTCTTCTCCTAGTCCTTAACTGCCATTTTGATCTGATGATAACCAGAATAATCATCCAGAAAACACAAATGGTCACAACCTGTTGTAGCATCAATAATTTGATCGATTCAAGGGAGAGCAAATGGGTCAGCTGGACAGGCTTTGTTTAAGTCTGTGTAATCCACACACATACGCCAAGTGCTATTTTTCTTAAGTACCAACACCGGATTAGCTAGCCACTCAGGGTGAAAGACCTCCACAATAAACCCTGCTGCCAAGAGCCGGGCTACCTCCTCACCAATAGCTTTACGCCTTTCTTCGTTGAAGCGGCAAAGAAACTGCTTGACCGGTTTAAACTTAGGATCTATATTAAGGGTGTGCTCAGCGAGTTCCCTCGATACACCTGGCATGTCAGAAGGCTTCCATGCAAAGATGTCCCGGTTCTCACGGATGAACTCGATGAGCGCGCCTTCCTATTTCGGATCCAAGTTAGCGCTGATGCTGAACTGCTTGGATGAATCGCCAGGAACAAAGTCAACCAGTTTAGTCTCCTTAGCCGATTTAAACTTCAGTGCCAGATCATGCTCAGTAGTTGGCTTTTTCAGAGAAGTCATATCTGCCGGATCAACATTGTCTTTGTAAAATTTCAGCTCCTCCGTGGCACAAACCGACTCAGCATAAGCTGCATCACCTTCTTCACATTCCAAAGCAATCTTCCAGCTCCCATGCATCGTGATGGTCCCCTTATGACCCGGCATCTTAAGCTGCAAATAAACATAACAAGGCCTTGCCATGAACTTAGCATAAGCCGGCCGTCCGAACAGGGCATGATATGGACTCTTGATTTTCACTACTTCAAAAGTCAACACCTCTGATCTTGAATCATGATCGTCTCCAAAAGCAACTTCCAGAGCTATCTTGCCAACTGGGTATGCCGATTTACCAGGCACTACCCCATGAAACACAGTGTTCGATGGTTTAAGATTCTTATCTGTTAGCCCCATGCGACGAAAGGTTTCATAGTAAAGGATATTGATATTGCTTCCTCCATCCATAAGCACCTTGGTAAATTTATCCCCCCAACCTGGGGTGCCACCACTAAAGCCAAATGACCCGGATTGTCAACCCGGGGTGGATGATCCTCTCGAATCCACAGGATGGGTTGTTCAGACCAGCGCAGATAACGAGGTACCGCCGGTTCAACGGATTTCACAGCTCTTTTATGAAGCTTCTGATCGCGCTTACATAAGCTAGTGGTGAAGACATGATACTGCCCACTATTCAACTGTTTTGGATTGCTCTGATAACCCGATTGCTACTGCTGTTGGTTCCCCTGATGGTTGTAACCTCCCTGGTTTCCCTGGCTGTTCGGATTGCCATGTCCGGTTTGGTTGCCCTGGAACCCTGAACCGGAACTGCCACCACCATAACCCGGCCCATGGAAACCGCCTCCTGAACCGCCAGGCGGTCCATTGTCATATTGAAAGAGATTTGAATTTTTGAACTCCCGCATGATGAAGCAATCCTTCCAAAGATGCATAGCTGGTCTCTCCTTCGATCCGTGCTTTGGGCAAGGCTGGTTTAACAGGCGCTCCAGATAGGGGCCTGACCCTCCACCCCGCTGGGGCGGTTTACCCTTACGCCGCTGACCGTTATCCTGGGCATTGGTGTTAGCCACAAAGTCCAAGCTATTATCTGCCTTGCATTTACCATTGTTCCCATGACCTGCTGAATTATGCTGCTGCCCCTTGGCGTTGCCGCTCTTCTTTCCCTTCCCTGTCTTGTCATCATCAGACTCGGGGTCCTTGGTACTATCAGAGTCGGCATATTTTACTAGAGCCGCCATAAGCGTTCCTATGTCATTACAATGACGTTTGAGCCATCCCAATTTTAGCTTCAAAGGTGCAAACCGGAAATTGCCTTCCAATGTTAAAACGGCTGTGTCAGCATTGATGCGGTCTGATGAATGCAAAATCTCCGAAACCCGGCTCACCCAGTGGGTTGTTGATTCTCCTTCCTCCTGGACACAGGCAGCTAAATCCACGATGGACATGGGCTGCTTGCACGTACCTTTGAAGTTTTGGATAAACCGGGCCCTTAATTCAGCCCATGATCCAACAGAGTTGGCTGGCAGATTTTTCAACCACGTGCGAGTTGTTCCCTCCAACATCATGGTAAAGTATTTAGCACACGCCGCTTCGTCCACATCCAGCATCTCCATTGCCATCTCATAACTATCCACCCATGACTCAGGGGATAAATCGGCGGTGTAATTCGGCACCTTACGCAGGCCTTTGAATCCTTGGGTAACCATACATTGCGCAGCGCTGGGACAAGACATGGCACTCCCAAAGAACTGGAGGTAACCCCTAGTTCCACCAATGTTTTTGGACGAACCAGAGTGAACTGACGAACTGCGTGAGTTGACGAACTGGTGCTTCGTGCTGTGCCGCTAACTCGGCTTCCCGACGTGCCCTAGCGCGATCCACTACATCCTGGGCATTGCCACCGCCAACCGTCGGGTTATTGCCATGGGGAGGATTACGATTCCTCGCACTGCTTGATACGGCCGGTTCCTCGATATGCCTGTTGTAGCTCCGGCTTGGGCGGGGAGTAGAATGAATCCTTTCGAGGCTATATGTATAGGCCCGTTGCTGAGTCAAAGCCATCTGAAGGAGTTCCCTAGCCTGTCGTGTATCAACTGCTATGGGGGACTCACCATCAATCGGGAGAGCTGCCAATCGTGAAGCGGCAACAACGATGTTATCCAATGGGTTGGAGTAATGACCCGGAGGTGTTGATACGTGTTGTGATGGAATGTCATTCTGACGAGACGGAGGCGGTGGATCTGTCGCACGAGGCTGAACTGGTGCCCCGGTCGCAGGTGCCTCCGCCCGGTTTACCACAGGTTGGTTGCTGGTGCCCGCTCCTGGCGTGTTAAAGAGATTCCTCGTCTCCAAGACCGACGAAAGGCGCGACCGGTATCTTCTCCTCATGACGTCATCTGACGCACTCTGATCCAGCATAAGCCGGTACGCCCGAGCCTCCAATCCGGCCCGCTCTGTAGCCATCCTAGTGTTTTCTGCTGCCAGGTCCGCTTTAGCTTGAGTTATCTGATCCTTCACCTTTGCAATCTCTGTGTTGTGCTGATCCCGGTTTGCTGCGTCCACGTCCGCTGCCAGCAACATTGCTAAAGCGTCGAATAGATCGGACAAAACCTGAGCCGGAGGCGGCACAGAGCCCCCTGCTCCCGCTGGTGTTGCTGTTGCTGAACCGATGATCATTGCCACGGCGGTAGAAGTGTGCTGCGCTGGTTCGGCCATGAAGACCGCGACCCGGCTTGGCAGATCAAGGGGGTCCAGAATATTGTTGCCATCGTAACCTCCACTAATTCGTCCATCCTACAGCTGGTACATCGACTCGGTCTCTCTGGTTGAAGACTCATCATCAGAGCAGACAATGGTTTTGCCACCAGATGCCGATATATCCTCATATTCCGCTCCATGGATGACACCTATGAAGACATGCTTTACGGTGGGCTGAACCTGGGCAGAGCTTGCACGCTGAGCCGTCTCGATGATGTCGGTGCAGATGTCTGGCTCAGGGCCCGGTTCATCGATCTTGCCGATGAAGACGTGAATTCCACCAAAGGGGACCCGGTACCCGTACTCGACTGAACCGGCCTCGGGACCCCATCCTGAGTTGTCGATGTAGAGCTTACCGCGACGACTTTTAGTCATCCGGCCCACAGCGTATCCCTTGAGTCCTTCGAAGCTGCCCTTCAAGAACTCGAAACCATCGTGCGATAGCCCCACGGTGGGCGCCAACTTTCATGGTTTTGTCACGGTAGATGTCCTTGTGAAAGGACTTAGCCGTGGAGCCATCGCAACGGGTTAGCTTAAAGGGGTTAAAGCGGACGAAGGACGCGAGAGTTTTATGCTGGTTTGGCCCCTTACGATGAAGGTAAAAGCCTACTCCAATTGTGATGGAATTGCTAGGGTTTCGATGACCAGGGAGCGAATCCGCTTTGCCTGGTTCTCGAAATGTTGTGTGTTGTCCCTAAACCGCCGTCGGGTCGTCCCTTTATATACATAGGTCGACGCCCATCGGTTTACAGAGTCCCGAGGCCGGATCATCAACGTGTCCAATTCGGTCTCTATTCCTCCTGTCTTACAATACAAGTTACATGATAATGTCGGTTTATGTCTAGAGGCCTTAACCCGCCTTTGGGCCTTGGGCCTTCATGAAGCGCCATCATCCTTTGTCTTCCTAGGCTTCAAATAGTAATCATCATATAGTTAACCCGGCCACTCCTGGTCGGTTTATGTCCAGTAATAATACCCCCAACATTTTTGTTTGGCCAACTTAATCTATTTATCTTGCAATGGGAAGAGGTGCTTTGTAGTGGGTTTGATCTTACGGTGCTTGATCCCAGTGATAGAAGGCGAACCGACACGTATGTACCATTGCTACTAAGGATAAAACAATGGGGTCTATCTCTACATAGATAGATCTTGTCTACATCATGTCATCGTTCTTATTGCATCACTCTGTTTCTCCATGAACTTAATACACTAGATGCATGCTGGATAGCAGTCGATGTGTGGAGTAATAGTAGTAGATGCAGGCAGGAGTCGGTCTACTAATCTTGGACGTGATGCCTATATAATGATCATTGCCTGGATATCGTCATGATTATTTGAAGTTCTATCAATTTCCCAACAGTAAATTGTTCACCCACCGTTTGCTATTTTTCTTGAGAGAAGCCACTAGTGAAAGCTACAACCCCCGGGTCTCTTTCTCATATATTTGCCTTTGCGATCTACTTTTCCTTTGCATTTATTTTTAGATCTATTAAACCAAAAATACAAAAATACTTTGCTGCACTTTATACTATGTGTGATCTATTTACTCAATCTATTACAACTTTCTCTCGTCCACGCACCAATTTCTGGCGCCGTACCCGGAAGGGATTGACAACCCCTTTAACACGTCAGGTTGTGAGGATTTGTTATCTGTGTGCAGGGGATGTTCATGTTGTGTTGATTGGTTCTCCTACTGGTTTGATAACCTTGGTTTCATATATGAGGGAAATACCTACCGCCGCTGTGTTGCATCATCCCTTGCTCTTTGGGAAAATACCGACGTAGCTTCAAGCGACATCAATCGACCCAATCTTGTTTGTTATGAATTGAGATAATATCATCTACATTCTGTTGTAATAACACAAAGTGATAACTTGTGATATTGCTCCTTAGACCATGAGATTATCGTGGTCACCTATAACAAAGTGATCATAACGACAACTTACAAGTTCATCGGAAAGTTTGACAAGTGGCCAGATAGCTCGAAAGTGGGATTTGCTCCACTGACGATGGAGAGATATTCTTAGGGACCTCTCGGTGTGATGGCATCAATCATTGTTTGGCCAGACACGAGTGACTATGTCACGGGGACGCCGGAACACAATAACGAGAAAGAAAAAAAACAAGAAATGAGGATTTCGATGTAGTGAGCATGGTGATGACTCAGGAGGACACCGATACCCCCGGGTTTTGTAAAGTATTGCGAAGCGAACATCAAATGATATCCAAAGTTTCACTCGAATATCATTCATGAACTCATAGGGATCGATGCGGACGTCCACGGTCCCACTGTCGGTCATTGAACGAATGGTTTCGTTCACATCTGTGAGTTACTGAACCTATAGGATCACAAGCTTAAGGTAATCATGATCTGACAAGTGTTGGTGGTATGGGAGTAATGAGAATATATTTTTGGAATTGTTTCATTAATATCTGGAATAGTTTCGAGAGGTTCCGGAAGCGTTTCGGGGTCACTAGAAGGGTTTCGATGAATACCGGTGATACATCTCCAACGTATCTATAATTAATGAAGTATACATGCCAATATATTACCATTCTTGGATGTTTTACATTCATTTTATAGCAACTTTATATCATTTTTTGGGACTAACCTATTGACCCTGTGCCCAGTGCCAGTTGTTGTTTTTTGCTTGTTTTTTACATCGCAGAAAATCAATATCAAACGGACTCCAAACACCGTGAAACTTTACGGAGATTTTTTTTGGACCAGAAGGAACCCAACGGGCCAGAGCTGCAACTGGGTTGTGCCTCGAGGGCGGCACAACCCACCAGGGCGTGCCAGGCCCCCTGGCGCGCCCAGGTGGGTTGTGCCCACCTCTGTGGCCTCCCGTACCCCTTCTTTGCACTATAAATTCCTAAATATTCCGAAACCCCTCGAGGTTAACCTAGATCAGAAGTTCCGCCACCGCAGGGCTCCGTAGCCACCGAAAACCAATCTAGACCCGTTCCTGCACCCTGCCGGAGGGGGCAATCATCTCCGGTGGCCATCTTCATCATCCCGGCGACCACCACGATGAAGAGGGAGTAGTCCACCCTCAGGGCTGATGGTTTGTACCAGTAGCTATGTGTTTTATCTCTCTCTGTCGTGATCTATATCATGGGATTTGTTAGCATAGATGGATCATATGATGTTTCTCCCCTCTATACTCTTGTTGTGATGAATTGAATCTTTACCCTTTGAAGTTTTGTCTTGTTGGATTGATTATTCAGAGATGAGAACACATGATATATGTCTTCCGGTATGAATACTTAATATGACAAATGGGGTATCTTATTGATTCACTTGATATATGTTATGGCATTCAACTCGCGGATTCCCGCGGTGATATTGGGTTAATCTATGCATAGGGGTTGATGCACGTTTTTCTCCGACGGAAACTTTGGGGTCTCTTTATAGTTCTTTATGTGGATTGAGTATTATGAATATGAATATGCTTTGGTGTTACTCTAGTACGAACTCTAGGATAGATCGAATGGAAACAATAGCTTTGTGTTATTTTAGTATGAACTCTTGAATAGATCGATCAGAAAGAATAGCTTTGAGGTGGTTTCGCACCATACAAACAATTCCTACCTTTTGTTCTCCACTAATAGGAACTCGGGAGTGATTCTTTGCTGTACTTTGAGTGATAATCATATGATCCAACTATGTTAGCACTGTTGGGAGATTGCACTAGTGAAAGTACGGACCCTATGCCTTGTTTTTAAGCATTGCAATACCGCTTTTGTGCTCATTTACTATTTGCCACCTTGTTGTTTTTATTTATTCAGATTATAAAAATATATTTCTACCATCCATATTACACTTTTATCACCATCTCTTCGCCAAACTAGTGCACCTATACAATTTGCCATTGTATTGGGTGTGTTGGGGACACAAGAAATTTCTTGTATTTGATTGCAAGGTCGTTTGACAGAGACCATCTTCATCCTACACCTCTCACGGATTGATAAACCTTAGGTCATCCACTTGAGGGAAAATTGCTACTGTCCTACAAAACTCTGCACTTGGAGGCCCAACACGTGTCTACAAGAATAAAGTTGCGTAGTAGAAATCAACCGGCTATTATCGATTAATTATATGTAGGTGGAAAATGTTTCTGGGGATGTTAAATTATATGCAGTGCGCTAAAAATGTTTAGAACAAATATATATTTAAATTAATATCAATGGGCCTAATAAGGCCAAGATGTCGAGAAGGAATTGGTCCACAAGGGCCCAATAGGAACCCGCCCCCTTTTGCCACTATGGGAGGCCGAATCCTACTAGGGTGGGAGTCCAACTCCCCCCCCCTAGGCCGGTGCTACTTGTGAGCTACGTTGGGATTACCCTAAAGAGGAGAGGATGATGCAACACAGTAGAGATAAGTATTTCCCTCAGTTGTGAAACCAAGGTTATCAATCCAGTAGGAGAACCAAGCAACGACTAGTGAACAACACCAACACACAAACAACAAATACTTGCAACCCAATGCGAACAAGGGGTTGTCAGTCCCCTGACGGTTATGAGCAACATTAAATTGTATAGTTTTTGATAGATATATCAGACAAAAATGCAAAAGAAAATAAATAAAAGAAAAATGCATCAAGGTATTTTTAGTTTTAATAGATGCTAAAATATAGACCCCACGGCCATAGTTTTCACTAGAGGTTTCTCTCATAAAAATAGCATATGGTGGGTAAACAAATTACTGTTGGGAAATTGACAGAAAAGCAAATAATTCTGGCAATATCCAAGGCAATGATCACATATATAGGCATCACGTCCAGACAAGTAGACCGAAACGATCATGCATCTACTACTATTACTCCACACATTGACCGCTATCCAGCATGCATCAAGTGTATTAAGTTCATGGAAGAACGAAGTAACATGTTAAGCAAGATGACATGATGTTGACAAGATAAAATCACGTATGAAATGAATTCCATCTTTTTACCCTTAATATCAATGATACATGCGTGTCATGTCCCTTTCTGTCACCTGGATTGAGCACCGCAAGATCAAACCCATCACAAAGCACCTCTTCCCATGGCAAGATAAATCAATCTAGTTGGCCAAACCAAACCAATAAATCGGAGAAGAAATATGAGGCTATAAAAATCATGCATAAAAGAGTTTAGAGAAAACTCAAATAATATTCATGCATATATCTAATCATATACTCATAATTCATCGGATCCCAACAAACACACCGCAAAAAGTCATTACTCAAATAGATCTCCAACAACACCGAGGAGAACATTGTATTGAAGATTAAATATAGAGAAGAATCCATCTAGCCACTTAGTTGATTTAGGGCATATTTCTTTCAAGTCATTTACTGTCTATTTAGTTATTCCTCTATTCAGTTCAATCTTTGAATTACTTACTTGGTTTTATCTTTGAAGGTTTGATTTTTTGAAGAAATTACCATATCTCCTATTCACCCCCTCTTGTCGATATCTGATCCTACAAGGCGACCCCTACCTTAGACCATGACCATGAGAAAATCTAGGACCCAAAATACCATTTTAAGATGATCCTAGTAGATATTGTCTTGAGGAGCGTGGAAATCCAGACAGACTAGTTAGGACCAAATTCAAGCTTCCTAAGTAGTTTAATAAGAAATTGTGAAGCAACAATGTTAAAAGCCTTAGCGATGTCCAGTGTTAGTAAAAGGCTTTTACATATCCTTTCCTTAAGCATCTTGGCCGATTCCATGACCATCTTGAAATTTTCATGCAGTGATCGACCTTTCAAAGAAGCAAGTTATTTTCCCCCAACTATCATGGGATAAACGGCAACCAACCTTCTAGCCAGCAAATTAGATATGATATTTGAGAAACTAAGCACAAGACTGATCGGGTGAAAGTCATTGGGACTAGATGCTCCAGGCCTTTTTAGGGAGTAGAACAATGTGTGCAACGTTAACCATCTCGAAAACCATGAGGTGGAAGAATGAACGTTGTTAAAAATCTCCACTAAATCTTTCTTGATCACATGTGAACACTTCCTATAAAAGGTGATATTATACCAATCTGGTCCAGGTTTTTTCCGGCATATCCATAATCTCTACTTAATTTCATATTTAGTAAATGGTAAATGGAGCATGCTCAAGTCAGGCTGATTAACACCGAGGAAATAAAGTTCAAGATAGCCCTGCCTAGGCACTGCGGTCCCAAACCTCTTAATGAAGTGTTGCGGGATGTCTTCAATCTCACTCGGAGACGAAACCACCAAGGAGCCATCCCACAAGGATCCAATGTAATTTTTTCCGTCCCTTATGATTGGTATGAATGTGAAAATATGTATTTTTTGCGTCACCTTCCTGAAGCCAAAAAATTATGGATCTTTGCATGGCAATGGACCTTTCGATTGCACATAGTCCTAGAAGTTTTTTCTTCAACTCTCTCGTGAACCATCTCTCCTTGAACGAGAATATCCTAGCATCTTCAGCCCGAATGAAGATGCCAATAATAGTATTAGACCAAACATTTTGTTCCTTGATATCACCAAATTTATTGCCGCTCCAACTTTGATAATGTAATTTTTCCTACTTTTAAGACAACCTTCTCAAGATAGTAAAAAATCTATTTAGAGTCAATTTATAAATTTAAGTTTCGGAAAAAGTTGAACAGAGAGGATGCATGTGTGCACATATGCAAGATGTACATGGAGTCAAAATTCCAAAAAAAAAATATCTTTCATATCATTAACCCGATTGACGATATGCTTACAAAGTTGGGTTCGTCATGGCGAGTTCTTAGAAACTAGTTCTCATGTCACCTTGTTTTGATAACTTTTGTTTTTGTCCATACTTGTCAGGTTATATTTACCCACCTTACAAATTAATGACCTCTTTTAATTGCCATCACTCTGTGAAACTTTAATACAATGTGCACCAAACTAGCGTTTGTGGAAGTTGTGTGGTTGTGGATTGATGCCACTCATATTTTGTTCTTAGCACCTAATCACTCGCTAGCTATGTGTAGGGTGTGTTGGGGAACGTAGTATTTCAAAATTTTGCCTACGATCACACAAGATCTATCTAGGAGAAGCATAGCAACGAGCGGGGAGAGTGTGTCCATGTACCCTCGTAGACCAAAAGCGGAAGCATTAAGTAACGCGGTTGATGTAGTCGAACGTCTTCGCGATCCAACCAATCAAGTACCGAATGCACGACACCTCCATGATCTGCACACATTCAGCTCGGTGACGTCCCTCGAACTCTAGATCCACCTGAGGCCGAGGGAGAGTTTCGTCAGCACGACGGTGTGTTGATGGTGATGATGAAGTTACCGATGCAGGGCTTCGCCTAAGCACTACAATAACATGACTGAGGTGGAAATCTATGGAGGGGGGCACTGCACACGCTAAGAGATCAACTTGTGTGTCTATGGGGTGACCCCCTCCCTCGTATATAAAGCAGTGGAGGGGGGCGGCCAGCCTCCTATGGCGCGCCCCAAGAGGGGAATCCTACTCCTACTAGGAGTAGGTTCCCCCTTTCCTAGTCCAACTAGGAGGGGGAAGGAGGGAAGAGGGAGATAAATGAAAGGGGGGCCGGCCACCCTCCCAATTCAGATTGGGCTTGGGCGGGCGCACCCCACCTCTTGGTCGCCTCCTCCTCTCTTCTACTAAAGCCCATGTAGGCCCATTAAGCCCCCCGGGGGGTTCCAGTAACCCCCCGGTACTCTGGAAAATGCCCGAACTAATCCGAAACATTTCCGTTGTCCAAACATAACCTTCCAATATATCAATCTTCATGTCTCGACCATTTCGAGACTCCTCGTCATATCCATGATCATATCCGAGACTCCGAACAACCTTAGGTACATCAAATCACATAACTCACAATACATATCGTCATCGAACGTTAAGCGTGCGGACCCTACGGGTTCGAGAACTATGTAGACATGACCGGGACTCATCTACGGTCAATAACCAATAGCGGAACCTTCATGCTCATATTGGTTCCTACATATTCTACAAAGATCTTTATCGGTCAAACCGCATAACAAAATACGTTGTTCTCTTTGTCATCGGTTTGTTACTTGCCCGAGATTCGATCGTTCGTACCATCATACCTAGTTCAATCTCGTTACCGGCAAGTCTCTTTACTCGTTCCGTAATGCATCATCCCGTGACTAACTCATTAGTCACATTGCTTGCAAGGCTCATAGTGATGTGCATTACCAAGAGGGCCTAGAGATACCTCTCTGACAATCGGAGTGACAAATCCTAATCTCGATCTATGCCAACTCAACAAACACCATCGAAGACAGCTGTAGGGCATATTTATAATCACTCAGTTACGTTGTGACGTTTGATAGCACACTAAGTATTCCTCTGGTATTCGGGGGTTGCATAATCTCATAGTCATAGGAACATGTATAAGTCATCAAGAAAGCAATAGCAATAAACTAAATGATCATAGTGCTGAGCTAATGGATGGGTCTAGTCCATCACATCATTCTCTAATGATGTGACCCCGTTCATCAAATGACAACACATGTCTATGGCTAGGAAACTTAACCATCTTTGATTAACGAGCTAGTCAAGTAGAGGCATACTAGGGACACTCTGTTTGTCTATGTATTCACACATGTACTAAGTTTCCGGTCAATACAATTCTAGCATGAATAATAAACATTTATCATGATATAAGGAAATATAAATAACAACTTTATTATTGCCTCTAGGGCATATTTCCTTCAGTCTCCCACTTGCACTAGAGTCAATAATCTAGTTGACAATGTCATGGGATTTCACACCAATAGTTCACATCTTTATGTGATTAGTTCACATCTTCATGTAACTAATACCCAAAGGGTTTACTAGAGTCAATAATCTAGTTCACATCGCTATGTGATTAACACCCAAAGAGTGATCATGTTTTGCTTGTGAGAGAAGTTTAGTCTATATGTCCGCAACATTCAGATCCGTATGTATTTTGCAAATTTCTATGTCTACAATACTCTGCACGGAGCTACTCTAGCTAATTGCTCCCACTTTCAATATATATCTAGATCGAGACTTAGAGTCATCTAGATCGGTGTCAAAAGCTTGCATCGACATAAATCTTTATGACGAACTCTTTTATCACCTTGAAAGTGCAACTATCCCTAGGTGGTTTTGGTAGTTCATAACAACATATAGCTCCTTGAGCTAATGCTATTCCAAGATGATTATTTCAGGAAAGCTAAATGATTGGCATGGCATGGATGTGAAAGTGGAACCCTCACAATACTAAGGACAAAGGATTGGCTCAAGCTCAAAAGCTCAAGACTCTTCATTTTATATTTTAGTGATCCAAGATCACATTGAGTCTTTAGGAAAAGCCAATACTATCAAGGAGGGATGAGGTGTTGCTTAATGAGCCTCTTGTTTCATGTGCTTAGTGATATGCTCCAAAACCCTCAACTACTTTCCCATATCCACATATAACCGAAACCCTAAGCCAAACTCGGTCCTACCGATTCTTCCTATCCGGCGCCACCGAGTTTCACTTGTCATAAGCCACTGCCAAACCCTAGCAATTCGGTGTAACATCCCAAATTTTCAATTTGGAATGTTATACATTAGATCATCATGCATATCTTATTTTCTTGCTTTCTGGTCGATCCTAGAAATTTCATGCAACTCAAGGACCTTCGGAGAGAGTTGGAGATTTCGCTATTTTCATATTTGAGAGTTTTCTCGAATTTGAAAAGAGGATCATTTGATTTATTTATTTCATCTTCAATTATTTTTCCGATATCAAAATATGAGAGAGGGAATAATATGACTTTCCCAAAATATAGGAAAAATGAAGATTTAATAAATAGATCAAATTTCGTTTTCCGTTGTTTGTTTGTTTTTCTTTGGATAGGGAAAATGCGCGTTTTCAAAATTGCATTTTAGGTCCGTAGAAAAGTTCATTTTGTTCGACTCATTTTTAGGAGTCGGGGAAAATTTACTTTAGTAATTTTGGAGCTCATTTAGATTTTCTTTCTTTTGTTTTTCTGCGCGCGTAACCGTTTAAAAAAAAGGAGCCAGGCCAGCCGGGC
Source organism: Triticum dicoccoides (assembly GCF_002162155.2). Lineage (NCBI taxonomy): Eukaryota > Viridiplantae > Streptophyta > Magnoliopsida > Poales > Poaceae > Triticum > Triticum dicoccoides. The sequence goes on along the minus strand of NC_041388.1, from coordinate 499,611,486 downwards.
CAAGGCCCAGGCCAGCCGCCGCCCCAGCCTCCCGTGCGCCAGGCGCCAGGCGCAGGAGCGCCAGGCCACCGCCTCCCCTCGCTCAAGCCGAGTCCCAGCGGGACTCTGGCCGGTTAGCCCCTCCCCATTCCTTTGTTTCGTTTTCCTTTTTCCTACTCTATTTCTTGTCCCCTACCCCAAGTAAACCCCCTCCCCTCACCTATATAAATACCCCCACACCCCTCCTCCAAAACATCAAATCAAACCCCAAGCCCCACACCACCCCGCGCCTCCCCAAGCCGCGCCCCACCCCGCGCCCCTCACCACCGCCGCCGCCGCTTTAGCCGCGCCGCCGCTGC
>NC_041388.1:499526586-499610692 GCF_002162155.2 Triticum dicoccoides | reverse complement strand
TGCCATAGCCGCGCCGCCCCTCACCCGCCGCCGCCGCCCCTCACCCGCCGCCGCCGCCCCTATAGCGCCGCCGCCGCCGCCCTAGCACGCCGCCGTCGCCACCGTTCGCCCCGCCTCGCCGGAGGTAGCCCCGCGCCTCTCTTTTTCTTCCCCGCGGTTCGGTTCTTTTAAAAGAAACCGTTCCGGTTTTCTTTTCCGGTTTTTCTCTCCGTTTTCTTTTTCGGTTTCTTTTCCGAAACCCCTAGATCGGTTTTCCGTTTTCTTTTTCGGTTTCTTTTCCGAAAACCCTAGATCGGTTTTCGTTCTTCTTTCGGACCGTTCGTCTCAACGAACGTGATCACCGATTGTTCCTGGTTAACGACGCCCATTCGTTTAACCATTCGTCTCTTTCTTTTCGTCGGATTCATTCCGCGATCGCGATCTCAGATCCGATCTTCGTTCTAGTTTATCTTCTCGCCCGTTTATCGGAATCAGGTGATTCAAGCGCCTGGAGTTTCGTCTCGAAACCGCCGTTCCGTCTAATCAACTTGAACAAGTTTTTGCTATGGTAAAACTTGACCTAGTTTCAACTTGCTAGAACCGAGTTGTTTTCTTCCGCCGTTTGTTTTCCGTCGTTTGTTCGGTTCGTTCTTTCTTTGCAACCGGAGTTCTTAAGTTGAACTTTCTGGTTCGTCCTCTCGTTCGAGTTTTACTTGTGCATTAGATGAGTACTTATTGTGTGGTTACTATTGTTTGCTTACGATAGATTGACCAGAGTATGACGAGTAGATCTATCAAGAGTTTTAAGTACGAATCATCTTCATCTACATTGCAGGCAAGTTCACACTTTGATCATACCTTTTCTACAACCCAGTTTTATTGCATTAGATCAATCCTCTCACATTGCATGATTAGGATCTAATTAAACTGTGGGATGGGAAGTAGATGAGGTAGTACCTATCACCTGTATTATTATGAAACCTTTGGGAGTTACTTCTACGTTTGCTTATTATGCCATGCTATGCTAGTAGACGTGGATTGGGTGAGTGATATCCATGACAGATGTGAGTTGATAATTTTAATGTTTTATCTAAGGTGGCAACTTAAACACACATCTGGGTGGATTGAGGCACCTGATGTCTATCTGGACTTGCCTGTTTTATTTTGGACCGCCACCCAGGCTCAAAGGGATCATAAGATATTTCAAACTAGAAACTTACGTGTGCAGCCACATGCTACTATGGGCTCTGGCATAGTTGACTAAGTTGTGCGAACTCTTACGGGTAGACTAGCAATTGTAGGGGAAAGTAGGTGTACCGGTCTACCCACACGTAAGGTGCTAGCGCTTCTGAAAGACTGTGTCTCGGTCATCCGTCTTCTCAAACACCATGTAGTGCGAGAAACCAAACGGAGGCGATCGAGTCATGTGGGAAAAGTGCGCAAACCTCTGCAGAGTGTACAAACTAATCATGATTAGCCGTGTCCCCGGTTATGGACAACTTGAGTATCTAGTACTTGAATATCATGTGAATCTCAACATGTTACTTCTAACTAATGTTGTTGGGTTTTAATTATTTTTAATTGGGATTGAGAATGCTGTCAACCATTCTCAATGTTTCACAACCACCATGATAGTTAAATAAATTTATTCCTTTGCAGTAGGGAAAAATTGGCTTTACGCAAAAACCTTATAACCATAGAGCTTTTCCACCAGCCAAATATGCATGTAGTGATAGTCATTATTCATCATTCTCTATGGTGTGAATTTGCCAGTACATTCAATGTACTGACCCATTTCGGGCTGCAACGTCTCATGTTGCAGGTTTCTTACGTCGAGTAAGTGATACGTTAGGGTTACGATTTCTACACTCAACTTTGCCGTTGGTGTTGATGGGAATCCACAACCTTGTTGCTTCTGCTATATGGATTGAGGTAATAGTATTTGCGTTACTTTATACATGTGATTTATCTCTGTTATAAATCCTTCGAGTACTGTGTGTGTCAGGATACCGATCCAGGGATGACACTTAAGCACAGAGACTTGACCCATTCGGGTTGGGTCGCTACAAGATGGTATCAGAGCACATGTTGACTGTAGGACGTGACCCTAGAAACCGGCAAGCCCATAGCAAAGATTTTTCTCTACAACTTTCCCTTTCAAAAAGATCTTTTACCTCTCTTCTCTTCTGAGCTTATTCAAAAATTCTTTTTAGTGAGACCATACCCCCTTTCCCTTTTGACCAGTCGAAGATTCGACTGATGAGACCACTCCAAGAAGTACAGGGTATCAGACAACTAAGGCCACTTCGGAATGAAGAGTATTTTCCGTGCATCTGAATAATGGAAACTACAATGGTTGAAGGCCGAAGACAAGTAGAATTGGAAGGCTCTGTAGAATTTCCAGATTTGTATGACCTAGGAAGGCTACGCAAATGGAACTTAATAGATTATGGAAGTTGTCAATACCCGAGATCAAGGTGTATTGGAGAAAGACTGAAACAAGGAGCATGAGAACTCGAAGTTTTGTCAAAAGAACCCTAAGGCAGGAGATATCAACTGTGGAGAGATAGCTCATGGAAATGACAAGAGAAACACGGTTATCCGTGATGTCATCCCCCGCTGATGCTATTGTCACCGTGCTGCATTTCTTCAGAATGGATTTGATGGAAGAAGGCTAATGGAGCATCTGTCAGCAAAAGATGAAGTTTTAACCTTAGCCGGTGTATCACCAGGATCTGGAGTGTTACATCAGGAAGTTAGATGGATCTGCAGGAAGCAGTATTTGATAAGGAAGCATTTCGTGAAGAACTCAGGACCCAGAAGCTGAAATAGCCAAATTGGATGAGCAAAACCTCGTGATACAGGAGATTCGTCAGGAACTGAAGGGCAGTAGTACCATGGTTCATGCCAATGTTGAAACCCAGAAGTTTGGAATGCAACTCCAGAAATATTGAAGGACATCGTGAGAGACTTCACGTCAATAGAGATGATCTGGCAAAAGAGCTGGAGAAGGACAAGCACGATGGCAAGAAGCCATCAGAGACATGACCAAGACTTGAAGAGTTGGAGACATTGAAGATTTATTGACCTTTAGAGGATCAAACCCCTGTTATATACCTACGTTAGATGCGACGATTGTGAGCTGTCATTTGTTTGATGTTTTTCAGCAGCCACAACAAAAATCTGTCTTTTCAAAACTTTTGTTTGTATTGTGTGCATCCCTCTCTATTTCTCTTATCTCACCCCAAACCCATGGACCCAATAGATGATGAATGGAGATGAGCTTGTATTTTCAGGACCGATGAGTCAATTGGAGACAGACCGATGGATTTGGAACATGGAGGATCATATGGAGAATAACCCTATAGTCAGAAAGGATATGGCCTAGCATGCTCTTCAATGTTTTGAAAGAGGTGCTGCTACTTGGGGGAGGATGTACCAAACCATGAATGGATGGCAAGGAGTAACCACTTGGAGAGAATCAAAGTTGACTCTACAAAGATATCACCTTGTGTCCCAGAAGTTGAAGTCTTATGGAAAGGATATAAGGAAACCTTGTGCATGCAAGATTTGTGGAGAAATAGGCTACACCCATAAAGCAGACAAGGATGAATGCATTAACTGTGAAGGAAGTCACCCAGTTGAAGAATGCCCAACCAGGAAGATTACTTGTTTCTTGTGTGAAGGGACTACCCACTATCCTGCTCAGTGTCACATTTACCCCATGGTACAACGAACCATCCAGCAGAAGAACGAAGTAATGAAAGGAGCCCTCATGGAAATTTTAGAAGAACCCGTGATGAAGGAAGATGTGGAAGACACACCCAAAGAGGAACCAATTAAACCCTACACCAAGTCTTGCTATTCATGTGGAGAAGAAGGACACATCTCCCAGAATTGTATGAATGGGGATCTAGTAGAATTCCCAACGGAGGAAGTAGCGTATGACCCACAGGAAATAGAAGCTCTGATTGGAATGGAAAAGACCAGGAAGAGAAACCGATTGGAGCCCAGGAGGAACCTGAGTCATATCACCTGTTACAGGTGCAAGGAGTCAGGGCACTACCTCAACAGTTGCCCAAAAAGGAAACCTCGATACTTGTCAGAAGTAATATGTTTTAGTTGTAATAAAGCAGGGCACTTTGCTAGAGATTGTCCGAAGAAGAAGGAGACTTGTGATAAGTAGTTGAGTTTGTAACAGAAGAAATATAGTCGTAGTAGTGAGAACATTTTCCTTTATATTGAGGTGTTGAGTTGAGGCATGTAATGGAAAAACAGGAGATTGTAATAATTTGAGAATCAATAAAGTTAGCATCGTTGGTACTGATATGGATTTTATGAGTTACTCTATGAGGAAAGATGTTGACCATTTTTGAGGATATGAGAAATATGGTCTATAAAATATTGGAGCATTTTAAGGGTGGTAGTACCCTGTAAGAACCGTTGACCCCTGGAAAAGATAAGCATACTCCACTGAGTGGATTTCGGACAAAATGAATACGAGTTTTGTCTCGATATGTGTGATACCCCAAGAGTATGTGGGATGAAGTTGGAGACCAACAATTGTTTGGACCAAAGGTGATCAAAGGAGTCAGAAGAGAATGTAAAGTTGATTCGGGATAGACTGAAGGTAGCTTGGTCCAGGCAGAAGAGTTATGTAGACTCAAAAACTCAAGGAGGTAGTCTATGAAATTGGAGATAGAGCATGTCTTCGTGTGACCCCTCTGCGAGGAGTTAAACAAATTGGAGTTAAGGGAAAGTTAGCCCCGAGATTTGTAGGACCATACCGACTCTTGGAGCGTATGGCAGAAGTGGCCTACAAGTTGGAGTTACCCGAAGGACTGTCAGGAGTTCAAGATGTGTTTCATGTTTCCAGTTGAAGAAGTGCCATGCAGAGATGGCCAATATTCCCATGTAAGGACGCTTGACCCTGGAAAGGATAATGATGTTCCACGAAGTGAATATGGAATTCATTTTATCTCGATATGAGGGATATTCCACGAGGATGAAGAGATGAATTACTATTGGATATGAAGGAGATATGATGTCAGAAATATGGATCAATGGAAAACTCCATGATGAGTCTGAGTAATCATGTCCTAGTTTGGTGCCAATAGAAGGAAGGAAGGCAATACAATTGGATGGATTTAAGAATAGTAGGAAGTTGGAAGTTGTACTAATGATCAGTTGCCCGAAGATGAGTTCAAGGATTACAAGTGAGGAGATGGGCTATGACCCACAGGCCCCAGGACCTGCCAAGAAGCAAGCACACTCTTGCTGAAGGAAAAACCCCGGAGGAAGATACGGTGTTTATTGATAGACGATCTTATAGGAGTTTACGCAAACCTGAGAGTGGTGAAGGAACGCTAGATGTTGTCTGGCTTGCAGAATCAATGGATTATTCCGAACTTGGTTCGTCGGTGAGAGAAATTCTGCAATGCTTGTGAGGATGACCGAGTGTTAGAGTGCGAGATTCGCTAAACCGTATACAAGGTAATGATTTGGGTGTGGGATGGATTGATCACCATACCGACTTACTCTTATTATTCGCCTTGCTATATGGGATGGTGAATCTGAGTGACTTACCTATAGTAGAGAGACGATGATGAAAACCTTGTTTAAACCTTAGAATGGTATAGCAATTTTTTTTCCTTGTACACGGCAGCTTTTTGCCAACCGTAGGTTATACGGTGAGGATCACCCAGACCCATTTCCTGCAGGAGAAACAATAAATTGTTGACCACCATGAGATATCGATAGTTGTTTAGTTTTGGCGCTAGACCCGTCAGCTAAGAAGACCCAATCTCGGAATAACCTTACTAAGAGGAAATGACAGAAGAATTGAGTAAAAGGTTATGCCACTACTGGAAGAGCCCAGAGAAGGAATTTGCCGAGAATCTGAGAAGACCGGCCCCGTCAAGAATAAGGATGGAGTATATGAGTATTGATGGGACCGTAACAACGTTTCTAAGGGTGGTAGCACCCCAGACACCGTGTGATGATCGATGGATTTTGAGGAGACCCCCAAACCCTAACTTTTTCTTGCTAGCCTCTCCGAATCTCGAGGACGAGATTCATTTTAAGGGTGGTAGGTTTGTAACATCCCAAATTTTCAATTTGGAATGTTATACATTAGATCATCATGCATATCTTATTTTCTTGCTTTCTGGTCGATCCTAGAAATTTCACGCAACTCAAGGACCTTCGGAGAGAGTTGGAGATTTCGCTATTTTCATATTTGAGAGTTTTCTCGAATTTGAAAAGAGGATCATTTGATTTATTTATTTCATCTTCAATTATTTTTCCGATATCAAAATATGAGAGAGGGAATAATATGACTTTCCCAAAATATAGGAAAAATGAAGATTTAATAAATAGATCAAATTTCGTTTTCCGGTGTTTGTTTGTTTTTCTTTGGATAGGGAAAAATGCGCATTTTTCAAAATTGCATTTTAGGTCCGTAGAAAAGTTCATTTTGTTCGACTCATTTTTAGGAGTCGGGGAAAATTTACTTTAGTAATTTTGGAGCTCGTTTAGATTTTCTTTCCTTTATTTTTCTATGCGCGTAACCGTTTAAAAAAAGGAGCCAGGCCAGCCGGGCCAAGGCCCAGGCCAGCCGCCGCCCCAGCCTCCCGTGCGCCAGGCCGCCGCCTCCCCTCGCTCAAGCCGAGTCCCAGCGGGACTCTGGCCGGTTAGCCCCTCCCCTTTCCTTTGTTTCGTTTTCCTTTTTCCTACTCTATTTCTTGTCCCCTACCCCAAGTAAACCCCCTCCCCTCACCTATATAAATACCCCCACACCCCCCCCCCTCCAAAACATCAAATCAAACCCCAAGCCCCACACCACCCCGCGCCTCCCCAAGCCGCGCCACACCCCGCGCCCCTCACCACCTCCGCCGCCGCCTTAGCCGCGCCACTGCCGCCATAGCCGCGCCGCCCCTCACCCGCCGCCGCCGCCCCTATAGCGTCGTCGCCGCCGCCTAGCACGCCGCCGTCGCCACCGTTCGCCCCGCCTTGCCGGAGGTAGCCCTGCGCCTCTCTTTTTCTTCCCCATGGTTCGGTTCTTTTAAAAGAAACCGTTTCGGTTTTCTTTTCCGGTTTTTCTCTCCGTTTTCTTTTTCGGTTTCTTTTCCGAAAACCCTAGATCGGTTTTCATTCTTCTTTCGGACCGTTCGTCTCAACGAACGTGATCACTGATTATTCCCGGTTAACGACGCCCGTTCGTTTAACCTTCGTCTCTTTCTTTTCGTCAAATTCATTCCGCGATCGCGATCTCAGATCCGATCTTTGTTCTAGTTTATCTTCTCGCCCGTTTATCGGAATCAGGTGATTCAAGCGCCTGGAGTTTCGTCTCGAAACCGCTGTTCCGTCTAATCAACTTGAACAAGTTTTTGCTATGGTAAAACTTGACCTAGTTTCAACTTGCTAGAACCGAGTTGTTTTCTTCCGCCGTTTGTTTTCCGTCGTTTGTTCGGTTCGTTCTTTCTTTGCAACCGGAGTTCTTAAGTTGAACTTTCTGGTTCGTCCTCTCGTTCGATTTTTACTTGTGCATTAGATGAGTACTTATTGTGTAGTTACTATTGTTTGCTTATGATAGATTGACCGGAGTGTGACGAGTAGATCTATCAAGAGTTTTAAGTACGAATCATCTTCATCTACATTGCAGGCAAGTTCACACTTTGATCATACCTTTTCTACAACCCAGTTTTATTGCATTAGATCAATCCTCTCACATTGCATGATTAGGATCTAATTAAACTGTGGGATGGGAAGTAGATGAGGTAGTACCTATCACCTGTATTATTATGAAACCTTCGGGAGTTACTTCTACGTTTGCTTATTATGCCATGCTATGCTAGTAGACGTGGATCGGGTGAGTGATATCCATGACAGATGTGAGTTCGTAATTTTAATGGTTTATCTAAGGTGGCAACTTAAACACACATCTGGGTGGATTGAGGCACCTGATGTCTATCTGGACTTGCCTGTTTAATTTTGGACCGCCACCCAGGCTCAAAGGGATCATAAGATATTTCAAACTAGAAACTTACGTGTGCAGCCACATGCTACTATGGGCTCTGGCATAGTTGACTAAGTTGTGCGAACTCTTACGGGTAGACTAGCAGATGTAGGGGAAAGTAGGTGTACTGGTCTACCCACACGTAAGGTGCTAGCGCTTCTGAAAGACTGTGTCTCGGTCATCCGTCTTCTGAAACACCATGTAGTGCGAGAAACCAAACGGAGGCGATCGAGTCATGTGGGAAAAGTGCGCAAACCTCTGCAGAGTGTACAAACTAATCATGATTAGCCGTGTCCCCGGTTATGGACAACTTGAGTATCTAGTACTTGAATATCATGTGAATCTCAACATGTTACTTCTAACTAATGTTGTTGGGTTTTAATTATTTTTAATTGGGATTGAGAATGTTGTCAACCATTCTCAATGTTTCACAACCACCATGATAGTTAAATAAATTTATTCCTTTGCAGTAGGGAAAAATTGGCTTTACGCAAAAACCTTATAACCATAGAGCTTTTCCACCAGCCAAATATGCATGTAGTGATAGTCATTATTCATCATTCTCTATGGTGTGAATTTGCCAGTACATTCAATGTACTGACCCGTTTCGGGCTGCAACGTCTCATGTTGCAGGTTTCTTACCTCGAGTAAGTGATACGTTAGGGTTACGATTTCTACACTCAACTTTGTCGTTGGTGTTGATGGGAATCCACAACCTTGTTGCTTCTGCTATATGGATTGAGGTAATAGTATTTACGTTACTTTATACATGTGATTTACCTATGTTATAAATCCTTCAAGTACTGTGTGTGTCAGCATACCGATCCAGGGATGACACTTAAGCACAGAGACTTGACCCATTCGGGTCGGGTCGCTACATTCGGTCCTACCGATAGGGATCTCGGTCTCACCGAGATGGGGTTGGAAACTCTCTGTTTCCCTTTCGTAACTTTTCGGTCCCACCGAAAGAGCGAATTGGTCCCACCGAGATTGCAATGTAAACTCAGTGTTTCCCCTTTGTAACTTTTCGGTCTCACCGAGTTCCACTCGGTCTCACCGAAAGAGCAAATCGGTCCCACCAAGTTTGCCTGACCAACTCTCTGGTTAGCTAATTACCAAATTCGGTCTCACCGAGTTTGTGTAATCGGTCTCACTGAGATTACATTATGCCCAAACCCTAACCGTATCGGTCCTACCGAGTTGCATATCAGTCCCACCGAAAATCACTAACGGTCACGAGGTTTACATTTTCGGTCCGACCGAGCTTATTGATTCGGTCCCACCGAGATTGGAAAACTGCGTAACGGTTGGATTTTGTGTGGAGGCTATATATACCCCTCCACCTTCTTCTCATTCGAAGAGAGAGCCATCAGAACACACACACCATTCCAACTCATATGTTCTGAGAGAGAACCACCTACTCATGTGTTGAGATCAAGACATTCCATTCCTACCATATGAATCTTGATCTCTAGCCTTCCCAAGTTGCTTTCCACTCAAACCCTCTTTCCACCAAATCCAAATCCTATGAGAGAGAGTTGAGTGTTGGGGAGACTATCATTTGAAGCACAAGAGCAAGGAGTTCATTATCTACACACCATTTGTTACTTCTTGGAGAGTGGTGTCTCCTAGATTGGCTAGGTGTCACTTGGGAGCCTCCGACAAGATTGTGGAGTTGAACCAAGGAGTTTGTAAGGGCAAGGAGATCGCCTACTTCGTGAAGATCTACCGCTAGTGAGGCAAGTCCTGTGTGGGCGATGGCCATGGTGGGATAGACAAGGTTGCTTCTTCGTGGACCATTTGTGGGTGGTTGCTTCTTCGTGGACCCTTCGTGGGTGGAGCCCTATGTGGACTCGCGCAACCGTTGCCCTTGGGTGGAGCCCTGTGTGGACTCGCGCAACCGTTACCCTTCGTGGGTTGAAGTCTCCATCAACGTGGATGTAGGATAGCACCACCTATCCGGACCACGGGAAAAACATCCGTGTCTCCAATAGCGTTTGAATTCTCCAAACCCTTCCCCTTACATTCTCGCAAGTTGCATGCTTTACTTTCCGCTGCCTATATACTCTTTGCATGCTTGCTTGAATTATGTGATGATTGCTTGACTTGTCCTAAATTAGCTAAAATCTGCCAAGAACTAAAATTGGGAAAAGGTTAAGTTTTTATTTGGTCAAGTAGTCTAATCACCCCCCTCTAGACATACTTTCGATCCTACAAGTGATATCAGAGCTTTGGTCTCCATTTGCTTGATCTCCATAGCTTTTGGTGGTCATAGCCTTGGTTTCACAACCTAGGAGAGTATGGCGTCTAGCGAGGGAAATTATCACCGTAGAGGTCCTTACTTTGATGGTACTAATTTTGCTAGTTGGAAGCATAAAATGAAAATGCATATTCTTGGACATAACCCCGCCGTTTGGGCTATTGTGTGTGTTGGTTTGCAAGGTGACTTCTTTGATGGAAGAGAACCGACCCGTGAAGCTACCGCGGATGAGTTGAAGATGTTGCAATACAATGCTCAAGCTTGTGATATTCTCTTCAACGGATTGTGCCCCGAAGAATTCAACAAAATCAGCCGCCTTGAGAATGCAAAGGAAATTTGGGACACTTTGATTGATATGCACGAAGGTACCGACTCTGTAAAGGAATCCAAATTGGATGTGCTTCAAAGCCAACTTGACAAGTTCAAGATGAAGGATGGTGAAGGTGTCGCCGAAATGTACTCTAGGCTTGCTCTCATCACAAATGAGATTGCCGGCTTAGGAAGTGAAGAGATGACCGATAGATTCATCATCAAGAAGATTCTAAGAGCCTTGGATGGAAAATATGATACCGTGTGCACATTGATCCAAATGATTCCCAATTACAAAGATCTCAAGCCAACGGAAGTGATTGGAAGAATTGTTGCTCATGAGATGTCACTTAAGGATAAAGAGGAACTTCACAACAAATCAAGTGGTGCCTATAAAGCCTCATGTGAAGCCCCTACATCATCAAGTGAGAAACAAGACTTCAATGAAGAATTGAGCTTAATGGTGAAGAACTTCAACAAGTTCTACAAGAGTAGAAGCAAAGATAGAAGCTTCAAGTCAAGGTCCTACAATGACAAAAGATCTTCTAGTCGAGAGCGAAACTGCTACAATTGTGGAAGACCCGGACACTATTCTAATGAGTGTACGGCTCCCTACAAGAGAAGAGAAGGTTCTCCAAAAAGAAGAAGCAAAGAATCATCACCAAGAGAGAGAAGGAGTAGAGATGATCGTTATGAACGAAGATACTCACGGAGAAGCAAGGATTCGGAAAGGAAGGAAAAATCATCAAGGAGCTACACAAGACGAAGACATCAAGCTCATGTTGGTGAATGGGTATCTGGCTCCGACTCCGACAGCCACTCCGAGAGAAGTTATTACTCCGGCTCCGAAGATACTCAAGATGAAGGTGTTGCCGGTCTAGCACTTGTGTCAACCAACTCCTACGACATATTTGACTCACCAAATGAGGGAATTGGAAGATGCTTCATGGCCAAAGGTCCTAAGGTAACACATCCCGAGTATGTTGATTTCAATAGTGATGAAGATGACTTGTTAGGTGATGATTTGCTTGTTGACAACTCTAGTGATGAATACTATGATGAAAGACAAATTAATCATGCTAATCAAGATAAAATGAATGACAATGATAAGGAGAACATTGAGGCTCTAACTAAAGAACTAAAAACTCTTAAGTTAGCTCATGACACTATCTTCGAAGATCATCGAGAACTTTTAAGAGCTCATGAGAAATTACGCTTTGAAGAGCTCAATCTTGAGCAAGAGCATGAGTTCTTAAAAGCAATCAATGATGATCTCTGCAAGAAAAGTTCTTCTTACATTGCCAAGCGTTTACTCTTATCCACTTACATGCCTCAAGTCAAGTCTAACAAGAAAGATTCTTCCTCTAGTAGTAACAATGATCATGCTAAATCCAATATTGTTGCTTCTAGTAGTTCTCTTGATTCCACTAATGATTCTCTTAGGCAAGTTACACTTGAGCAAGAAAATAGCTTATTGAAGGGAATTATAGAGAAAGGAGTATACAAAAGCCTTGCCGGGAGCAAGCAATTCGAGGAAATTGTGCGCAAGCAAGGAATGCACCGGAAGAATCAAGGTGTTGGTTTTGAACGAAAGTTCAATGCCAATTGAGTTGAGTGGGAAGAAGATCAATACCCCAAGACAAAGTTTGTCCCTCAACAAGAGAAGTATACTTCTTTCAAGGGGACACAAGCTCAAGATGATCTTCCACCACAAGACTACAAGCAAAAAGGCAAGGACAAGCTTCAAGAGGAAATTGATGCATTTGAAGAAGCTCCAAAGACCTTAGTCAAGTGGATTCCCAAGACTACTTCAAGCTCCACTTCATCAAGTACGACTACAACTCCAAGGATTCCCATCAAGATGATGTGGATCCAAAATAAGAAGAACTAGAGAGTTCTTGAGAGTGACTCCGCCAACACACTTCACTCTTATCATTTTGGCAAGAACAAGTGCAATCAACTTCCACATCTTGCACTAGTTCAAGGAGTCACAAACCCTCTTGTTGGTAATACAAGGGACAAGGTAACCTAAAAGTTTTCATGGACATCATCCTTTGTGTGCATCACTCTATGTCTATGGATGTCCTTGCTTGTTCCTTGTGGGACTAACCCATGTAGGTATTGAAAGTGCAATTCACTCAAATGGATAGCTCCAAGAGATCTACATCAACATTGAGCATCCACATCTTCAACATCTACATGAACTCATCATCGACAAAACCCAAGGTTAGTTCATCCCTCTTAGGGGGGATATAACATCTAGGGGGAGCTTTACTCTAAGACTTGAGCTAAAGCAACTCTAAAGATGTGAACACAACAATGCTTTATGTGAAAGTGGTAACCCCACTTGGGCTTAAACGATGAGTATGACCTATGATCAAGTGTTCTCACTTGACTCCTAAGTCAATATACTCATATATAGATGACCTAGTCATCGCAAATTGCTTGATAGATGCTAGAATTGGTTGTGCATGTCTTGTCACATATTTCATTTGCCATCTTATTGTGTGAGCATGCTGGTTGCATACTTTACTCATTCGAGGACATCCACTTGTTGTTTTGATTGTTTGGCTTTATCTTCTTTTGCCAAGTGGATGGACAAGAATGCCTAAGAACCTCCTCTAGCTATCTATGCTTTTCTCGTCTCAAACTCTATTCATGCTGCATCACAAAATTTGATCAAGTCAGATTCAAACCACTCTGTGTGAGGAGCGCTCGGAGTCCCCAATTCGTCATAGACTTAAACTTCCAAAACCTCTTTATGATTCTCGGTCTGACCGATACTCCACTTTCGGTCCTACCGAGATCATTAAGTTGATCTAGGTTTTCGATCTCGGTGCAACCGATTTGAACCTTTCGGTCACACCGAGTTTCAGTAACTGCACGCAGTTATGAATCTCGGTGCCACCAAGTCGTTCTACTCGGTCACACCGACAGGGTCGGGCTATATATAGTCACGGGCAAAATTTGGAAATTTCTCCGAACCCCTTCGCCCGTGCGATACCTGCTCTGCCCTTGAGGTCTCCGGATCGTCTTCTCGCCGCCAGCAGCCTCCAGTCGCTGGTCTCCGTCGCCGTCAACGGGAATTCTGCCCCGCCGTTGCCGCCGTAGCAAGTCCCCGCCGAACTAGTGTATGGACTTGATCTTTGTGCTATTCCTCAATCTGATTCCTAGCACATTGTGATCATATTGATTCTTGCCACGTTTGAGAAACTTCTATCCAGTCAAAACGCCCGTAGATTAGGTTTGATTCGAAAATTCTAGGTTTAGGTTTCCACCGAAACCATCTCGGACCCACCGAGTTGAAAAACTCGGTCCCACCGATTTGGCTTATGCCATTGCACAAGTGAGACTCGGTCTGACCGAGAATTACTTATCGGTGTGACCGATTTTTGAACTCAGTGAAACCCTAGCAGTCTCGGTGCCACCGAACTGTGACTCGGTCCTACCGAGTTCACTAGTTTAGGTTCCAAAACTGCTTCGGTATCACTGAGTTTGAAAATTGGTAGATCCAAGATGATTTCAGTGGGAAACTAAAACTAAGTTTTTGGATCATTCTTTTGCAAAAATCTCTGCATTTTGTGATGCTCATCCACTCTATCTCTTCTATAATCTATTCACAGGGTCAGCAGTCAGTTTGCAGCATGTCCAATCAAAGTGATAGCCAAAACATGTCAGAGCAGCAAGTAGTGATGAGTGAGGGCACTAGTCCCTCAAGTTCTTCTGATGAAGGCAGCAGGAGCACTCCTAGCAACTTGCCAAAGGCTGCCATGAGACAAAGGAAGAAGAGGACTTCAGATTCCGAAGATGACGACTACGTGGCAGAGGAAGAGGCCACCTCCAAGAGAATTGAGCCAGCTCAAGGCACTAAGCCAGGTCTGAAAATCAAAAGGCCAGCAGGCAGGCAGCCCATGTCAAAAGCAAGAGCCTCAACTGAGAAGCCCACTCCTCAAGAGCCAGTTGCTGCAGAAGGCAAGAAAAGAAAGGAAAGGGTGAAGAAGATTGTGGCTAGAGTGCTTGGCAAAGCTTCCATCATGGAAGGGGAAGAGGAAGAAGAGGCAACTGCACCAGCGCCCAAGGCACCCAAGCTAATGGGTGATGCCATAAGGTCAGGGGCTACTGCATCTAAGCCCAAAGCTGCCTCCAAGCCAAAACCAAAGAGGAATACAAGGAGCATTCCTGCAGCTGAAAAGAACAAGGCCCCAGTGCCTGAGAATGTTGCTGAAGAAGAGGAAGAAAATGTCCTAAGGAAGCTAAAGCCCAAGATCCCAGACCACAACGATGCTCATCCTGTGGCTGAGGACATGAAGCTCAGGAGAGATTCAGGGCTAAGGAAATGGAGAGAAGCAGACCCATATGCTTCAAGAAGAAGGACTGCGTGGACTACAGGTTTCACACCAAGGAGCAGCAGGATTTCTATGAGACTGTTTTGCTAGATAAGAAGCCAATTGTCTGTGACATGAGATGGGTTGACTAGACCTACATGAGGGAGAAGGAGGAACACTACCCAGGAGTATATGACAGCTTTCATGCTTGTGGAGTAGCTGACTTTGTTGGGCAGAAGCTCACAAAGTGGAATGAGGAGCTTATCATGCAGTTCTACTCCACAACTCACTTTTATCCAGATGGGAGGATCACATGGATGTCTGAGGGTACAAGGTACCAATCCACAGTAGCTGAATGGGCACGGATCATAAATGCCCCAGAGGAGAAAGATGATGACTTGGATATCTATGCCAAGAAGAAGATGGACCATAACTCCATGTCCAATATGTACAAGGAAATTCCCAATGAAGCTCTTGACACCTTCAAGTTTGGCTCTGTGCATTACCTTCTGTCAGGGCTCCCGACGATCAATTGGATACTAAGGCACACCTTATTGCCTAAGTCTGGAGATCACAAGATGATCAGAGGCCATGCTATCAACTTGCTACATGTGTTTGATGTGCCTCAGAAGTTTAAGGTGATGAGCCTCATAGTGGAAACTATCAAGAGGACTGCAGCAGATCAGAAGAGGAGCTGCGGATATGCCCCTCAGATTCAGGAGCTCATCAACTCCAAGATGGGTACGGGCATATATCTATTGGACAAGGAACACCTGCCCATCCATCCAGATTTCAAGGACAATCAAGTTGTCATGACTGAGAACGAGCCATCATCTGCCCAAGCATTTGCAAAGAAGGAGAAGGCGAGGAAGGAGAAAGCTACCAAGATGCCTACCCAAGAGGAGGCATCTGAATACTTCTTGAAGACTAAACAAGAGCAGCTTGGTTACTTGATTGCATCCACGCTGAGGATTGAGCAAAGTCTGGCCACCCTCACTAAGAATCAGCAGAGCCTAGAGAGGATCATGGAACAGAAGTTCTATGACTTGGATGTCAAGGTAACGGAAGTTCAGTCTGCAGTGGAGCAGCTCCAGGAGGACATGCAGGAGAGGAGAGGCAGGACTACCATTCATACCTTTGCCAGAGTGCCATGAGGCCCGAGGTCATCTGCCATACCAGTTGCTGACACCAGAGCCACCACTTCAGCACCAGCTACAGCCTCAGTTCCACCAACTCCAGCATCTACTTCAGCTCCAACTCCAGCGACTACTTCAGCAGCTACCGAAGCCTTCGTCCTTGGAGTGATCCAGACTCCACCACCACCTGAAGATCAAGCCTGAGCGTCGATCTAGTGCTATGCATTTTCTAGGAACTTTTTGGTAACTTGTTGCCAAAGGGGGAGAAGATGTATAGATCATAGGCTTCGAGAGAGAGAGAGAGTGTTGCTTTTCTCTCTTGCTTTATTTGGTGGTTTTTTCGAACTTGTTTACTTTTGAGTGCTTGAGATACTACGTTATTATTCGTGAGACATTGATGATCATGTGTTTGATCATAAGCTACACTTAATGCTTTCTTAATGCTATTGTCTTATCTATCGTGTGATCATTCATTATTCTTGGTGATGAGTGCATGTATTTCATTCTTATCATTTTGAGCGCTCCACCAAGATGTATGTGACATGGAAGAGTAACCCATGACTCTAACTCTTTGTGCATTTGCAGTCCAAAGCAAATTTTAAATATGCACAAATTTAGGGGGAGCTCTTACTTATCACATACTTCTCAAAGCGACGATATATTTCATGCTCATTATCTTTTGTCGAAGATTTGATCTATATGTTGTCATCAATTACCAAAAAGGGGGAGATTGAAAGTGCAACTATCCCTAGGTGGTTTTGGTAGTTCATAACAACATATAGCTCATTGAGCTAATGCTATTCCAAGATGATTATTTCAGGAAAGCTCAATGATTGGCATGGCATGGATGTGAAAGTGGAACCCTCAAAATACTAAGGACAAAGGATTGGCTCAAGCTCAAAAGCTCAAGACTCTTCCTTTTATTTTTTAGTGATCCAAGATCACATTGAGTCTTTAGGAAAAGCCAATACTTATCAAGGAGGGATGAGGTGTTGCTTAATGAGCCTCTTGCTTCATGTGCTTAGTGATATGCTCCAAAACCCTCAACTACTTTCCCATATCCACATATGACCTAAACCCTAAGCCAAACTCGGTCCTACCGATTCTTCCCATCCAGCGCCACCGAGTTTCACTTGTCATAAGCCACTTCCAAACCCTAGCAATTCGGTCCTACCGATAGAGATCTCGGTCTCACCGAGATGGGGTTGCAAACTCTCTGTTTCCCTTTCGTAACTTTTCGGTCCCACCGAAAGAGCGAATCGGTCCCACCGAGATTGCAATGTAAACTCAGTGTTTCCCCTTTGTGACTTTTCGGTCTCACCAAGTTCCACTCGGTCTCACCGAAAGAGCAAATCGGTCCCACCGAGTTTGCCTGACCAACTCTCTGGTTAGCTAATTACCAAATTCGGTCTCACCGAGTTTGTGTAATCGGTCTCACCGAGATTACGTTATGCCCAAACCCTAACCGTATCGGTCCTACCGAGTTGCATATCAGTCCCACCGAAAATCACTAACGGTCACGAGGTTTACATTTTCGGTCCGACCGAGCTTATTGATTCGGTCCCACCGAGATTGGAAAACTGTGTAACGGTTGTATTTTGTGTGGAGGCTATATATACCCCTCCACCTTCTTCTCATTCGAAGAGAGAGCCATCAGAACACACACACCATTCCAACTCATATGTTCTGAGAGAGAACCACCTACTCATGTGTTGAGATCAAGACATTCCATTTCTACCATATGAATCTTGATCTCTAGCCTTCCCAAGTTGCTTTCCACTCAAACCCTCTTTCCACCAAATCCAAATCCTATGAGAGAGAGTTGAGTGTTTGGGAGACTATCATTTGAAGCACAAGAGCAAGGAGTTCATTATCTACACACCATTTGTTACTTCTTGGAGAGTGGTGTCTCCTAGATTGGCTAGGTGTCACTTGGGAGCCTCCGATAAGATTGTGGATTTGAACCAAGGAGTTTGTAAGGGCAAGGAGATCGCCTACTTCGTGAAGATCTACCGCTAGTGAGTCAAGTCCTGTGTGGGTGATGGCCATGGTGGGATAGACAAGGTTGCTTCTTCGTGGACCCTTTGTGGGTGGTTGCTTCTTCGTGGACCCTTCGTGGGTGGAGCCCTATGTGGACTCGCGCAACCATTGCCCTTGGGTGGAGCCCTGTGTGGACTCGCGCAACCGTTACCCTTCGTGGGTTGAAGTCTCCATCAACGTGGATGTAGGATAGCACCACCTATCTGAACCACGGGAAAAACATCCGTGTCTCCAATAGCGTTTGAGTTCTCCAAACCCTTCCCCTTACATTCTCGCAAGTTGCATGCTTTACTTTCCGCTACCTATATACTCTTTGCATGCTTGCTTGAATTATGTGATGATTCCTTGACTTGTCCTAAATTAGCTAAAATCTGCCAAGAACTAAAATTGGGAAAAGGTTAAGTTTTTATTTGGTCAAGTAGTCTAATCACCCCCCTCTAGACATACTTTCGATCCTACACACCTCCATAACCGAGAAATATTTCCTTAGTCCTCTAAGGATAATTTTGACCGCTGCCCAGTGATCTACTCCTAGATCACTATTGTACTCCCTTGCCAAAATCATGTTAAGGTATACAATGGTACACAACATAGCATACTTTATAGAACCTATGACTGAGGCATAGGGAATGACTTTTCATTCTCTTTCTATTTTCTGTTGTGGCCAGGTTTTAAGTCTTTACTCAACTTCACACCTTGCAACACATGCAAGAACTCCTTCTTTGACTGTTCCATTTTGAGCACCTTCAAAAACTTGTCAAGGTATGTACTCATTGAAAAATTTATCAAGCGTCTTGATCTATCTCTATAGATCTTGATGCCCAATATGTAAGCAGCTTCACCGAGGTCTTTCATTGAAAAATTCTTATTCAACTATCCTTTTATGCTATCCAGAAATTCAGTATCATTTCCGATCAACAATATGTCATCCACATATAATATCAGAAATGCCACAGAGCTCCCACTCACTTTCTTGTAAATACGGGCTTTTCCAAAAGTCTGTATAAAACTATATGCTTTGATCAACTCATCAAAGCGTATATTCCAACTCCGAGATGCTTGCACCAGTCCATAGATGGATCGCTGGAGCTTGCACACTTTGTTAACACCTTTAGGATTGACAAAAACTTTTAGTTGCATCATATACAACTCTTCTTTAATAAATCCTTTAAGGAATGTAGTTTTGTTATCCATTTGTCAGATTTCATAAAATGCAACAACTGCTAACATGATTCAGATAGACTTTTAAGCATCGATACGAGTGAGAAAATCTCATCGTAACAATTCAAGCTTTGTAGATAGTAACACTACTATTAG
Source organism: Triticum dicoccoides (assembly GCF_002162155.2). NCBI lineage: Eukaryota > Viridiplantae > Streptophyta > Magnoliopsida > Poales > Poaceae > Triticum > Triticum dicoccoides. The sequence continues at coordinate 499,591,309 of NC_041388.1, read as the reverse complement.
CATCCGTCTTCCTCTTGAAGATCCATTTATTTTGAATGGCTCACCGATCATCGGGCAAGTCAATCAAAGTCCATACTTTGTTCTCATACATGGATCCCATCTCAGATTTCATGGCCTTAAGCCATTTCGCGGAATCTCGGCTCATCATTACTTCCTCATAGTTCGTAGGTTCGTCATGGTCTAGTAACATGACTTCCAGAACAGGATTACCGTACCACTCTGGTGCGGAACGTACTCTAGTTGACCTACGAGGTTCGGTAGTAACTTGATCTGAAGTTTCATGATCATTATCATTAACTTCCTCACTAATTGGTGTAGGCATCATTGGAACTGATTTCTGTGATGAACTACTTTCCAATACGGGAGAAGGTACAATTACCTCATCAAGTTCTACTTTCCTCCCACTCACTTCTTTTGAGAGAAACTCCTTCCCTAGAAAGGATCCACTCTTAGCAACAAAGATCTTGCCTTTGGATCTGTGATAGAAGGTGTACCCAACAGTTTCTTTTGGGTATCCTATGAAGACTCACTTCTCCGATTTGGGTTTGAGCTTATCAGGCTAAAACTTTTTTACATAAGCATTGCAACCCCAGACTTTATGAAACGACAGCTTAGGTTTCTTGCTAAACCACAGTTCATATGGTGTCATCTCAACGGATTTTTAGACGGTGCCCTATTTAACATGAATGCAGTTGTCTCTAATGCATAACCCCAAAATGATAGTGGTCAATCGGTAAGAGACATCACAGATCGCACCATATCTAATAAAGTACGGTTACGACGTTCGGACACACCATTACGTTGTGGTGTTCCGGGTGGCGTGAGTTGCAAAACTATTCGACATTGTTTCAACTGAAGGCCAAACTTGTAACTCAAATATTTCGCCTCTGCGATCAGATCGTAGAAACTTTATTTTCTTGTTATGATGATTCTCCACTTCACTCTGAAATTCTTTGAACTTCTCAAATATTTCAGACTTATGTTTCATTATGTAGATATACTCATATCTTCTCAAATCATCTGTAAAGGTCAGAAAATAACGATACCCGCCGCGAGCCTCAACACTCATTGGATCGCATACATCAGTATGTATTATTTCTAATAATTCTGTTGCTCGCTCCATTGTTCCGGAAAACGGAGTCTTAGTCATCTTGCCCATGAGGCATGGTTCGCAAGCATCAAGTGATTCATAATTAAGTGATTCCAAAAGCCCATCAGCATGGAGTTTCTTCATGCGCTTTATACCAATACGACCTAAACGGCAGTGCCACAAATAAGTTGCACTATCATTATCAACTTTGCATATTTTGGCATTAATATTATGAATATGTGTATTACTACGATCGAGATTCATAAACCATTCTCCTTGGGTGTATGACCACAAAAGGTTTTATTCATGTAAAAAGAATAACAATTATTCATTGACTTAAATGAATAACCATTTTGCAATAAACATGATCCAATCATATTATGCTCAACACAAACACCAAATAACATTTATTTTAGGTACAACTAAATCCGAAGGTAAAGGGAGTGTGCGATGGTGATCTTATCAACCTTGGAATTACTTCCAATACACATCATCACCTCACCCTCAACTAGTCTTTGTTCATTTTGTAACTCCTGTTTCAAGTTACTAATCATAATAACTGAACCAGTATCAAATACCCAGGGGCTACTATGAGCACTCGTAAAGTACACATAAATAACATGTATATCATATATACTTTTGTTCACTTTGCCATCCTTCTTATCGGCCGAGTATTTGGGGCAGTTCCGCTTCCAGTGACCATTTCCTTTGTAGTAGAAGCACTCAGTTTCAGGCTTGGGTCTAGCTTTGGGCTTCTTCATGGGAGTGCCAACTTGCTTGCCATTCTTCTTGAAGTTCCCTTTCTTTCCCTTGCCCTTTTACTTGAAACTAGTGGTCTTGTCAACCATCAACACTTGATGCTTTTCTTGATTTCTACCTTCACCGATTTCAGCATCGTGAAGAGCTCGGGGATCGTTTTACGTCATCCCTTGCATATTATGGTTCATCACTAAGTTCCAGTAACTTGGTGATAGTGACTAGAGAACTCTGTCAATCACTATCTTATCTGGAAGATTAACTCCCACTTGATTCAAGCAATTTTAGTACCCAGACAATCTGAGCACATGCTCACTGGTTGAGCTATTCTCCTCGATCTTGTAGGCAAAGTATTGTTAGAGGTCTTATACCTCTCGACACGGGCATGAGTCTGAAATACTAATTTAAACTCTTGGAACATCTTATATGCTCCGTGGTGTTCAAAACATTTTTGAAGTCCCGGTTCTAAGCCGTAAAGCATGGCGCACTAAACTATCAAGTAGTCATCATGCCGAGCTAGCCAAACGTTCATAACGTCTGCCTCTGCTCCTGCAATAGGTTCGTCACCTAGTGGTGCATCAAGGACATAATTCTTCTGTGCAACAATGAGGATAATCCTCGGATCACGGAGCTAGTCCGCATCATTGCTACTAACATATTTCAACATAGTTTTCTCTAGGAACATATCATAAATAAAACGGGGAAGCTATATGCGAGTAATTGATCTACAACATAGATATGCAAATACTATCAAGACTAAGTTCATGATAAATTGAAGTCCACTTAATCATATTACTTAAGAACTCCCACTTAGATAGACATCCCTCTAATCATCTAAGTGATCACGTGATCCATATCAACTAAACCATGTCCGATCATCACGTGAGATGGAGTAGTTTTCAATGGTGAACATCACTATGTTGATCATATCTACTATATGATTCACACTCGACCTCTCGGTCTCAGTATTATGAGGCCATATCTGCATATGCTAGGCTCATAAAGTTTAACCTGAGTATTCTGCTTGTGCAAAACTGGCTTGCACCCATTGTATGTGAACGTAGAGCTTATCACACCCGATCATCACGTGGTGTCTCGGCACGACAAACTGTAGCAACGGTGCATACTCAGGGAGAACACGTATGCCTTGAAATTTAGTGAGAGATCATCTTATAATGCTACCCCTATACTAAGCAAGATAAGATGCATAAAGGATAAACATCACATGCAATCAATATAAGTGATATGATATGGCCATCATCATCTTGTGCCTTTGATCTCCATCTCCAAAGCACCATCATGATCACCATCGTCACCGGCTTGACACCTTGATTTCCATCGTAGCATCGTTGTCGTCTCGCCAACTATTGCTTCTACGACTATCGCTACCGCTTAGTGATAAAGTAAAGCAATTACATGGCGATTGCATTTCATATAATAAAGCGACAACCATATGGCTCCGGCCAGTTGCTGATAACTGTGTTACAAAACATGATCATCGCATACAATAATTTATATAATCACGTCTTGACCATATCACATCACAACATGCCCTGCAAAAACAAGTTAGATGTCCTCTACTTTGTTGTTGCAAGTTTTACGTGGCTGCTATGGGCTTAGCAAGAATCGTTCTTACCTACGCATCAAAAACCGCAACGCGATATAGTGATTGCTTTTTGATCTTCAGAAAGAACCATGTTCATTGAATCCGATTCAACTAAAGTTGGAGAAACTGACACCCGCCAACCACCAGCGTGCAAAGCACGTCGGTAGAACCAGTCTCATGAACGCGGTCATGTAATGTCGGTCCGGGGCGCTTCATCCAACAATACCGCCGAATCAAGAAACAACTAGTGACGTCAAGCAATATGTATATACCCACGCCCACAACTCCTTTGTGTTCTACTCGTGCATATAACATCTACGCATAGACCTGGCTCAGATGCCACTGTTGGAGAATGTAGTATTTCAAAAAAAATTCCTACGATCACGCAAGATCTTTCTAGGAGAAGCATAGCAACGAGTGGGGAGAGTGTGTCCACGTACCCTCGTAGACCGAAAGCGGAAGCATTAAGTAACACGGTTGATGTTGTCGAACGTCTTCATGATCCAACCGATCAAGTACCGAACGCACGACACCTTCGCGATCTGCACAGATACAACTCGGTGACGTTCCTCGAACTCTAGATCCAGCTGAGGCCGAGGGAGAGTTTCGTCAGCACGACGATGTGTTGACGGTGATTATGAAGTTACCGACACAAGGCTTCGCCTAAGCACTGCGACGATATGACCGAGGTGGAGATCTGTGGAGGGGGGCACCGCACACGTCTAAGAGATCAACTTGTGTGTCTATGGGGTGCCCCCTCCCCTATATATAAAGGAGTGGAGGAGGGGGCTGGCTGGCCTCCTATGGCGCGCCCCAAGGGGGGGATCCTACTCCTACTAGGAGTAGGTCCCCCCTTTCCTAGTCCAAGTAGGAGGGGGAAGGAAGGGAAGAGGGAGAGAAAGGAAAGGGGGTCGTCCCCCCTCCCAATTCGGATTGGGATTGGGGGGACGCGCCCCACCTCTTGGCCTCCTCCTCCTCCCTTCTACTAAAGCCCATGTAGGCCCATTAATCCCCCGAGGGGTTCCGGTAACCCCCCGGTACTCCAGAAATTGCCCGAACTAATCTGAAACATTTCCGGTGTCCAAACATAACCTTCCAATATATCAATCTTCATGTCTCGACCATTTTGAGACTCCTCGTCATGTCCGTGATCATATCCGGGACTCCGAACAACCTTCAGTACATCAAATCACATAACTCACAATACATATCGTCATCGAACGTTAAGCGTGCGGACCCTACGGGTTCGAGAACTATGTAGGCATGACCGAGACTCATCTCCGATCAATAACCAATAGCGGTACCTGGATGCTCATATTGGTTCCTACATATTCTACGAAGATCTTTATCGGTCAAACCGCATAACAAAATACATTGTTCTCTTTGTCATCGGTATGTTACTTGCCTGAGATTTGATCGTCGGTATCATCATACCTAGTTCAATCTCATTACCGGCAAGTCTCTTTACTCATTCTGTAATGTGTCATCCCGTGACTAACTCATTAGTCACATTGCTTGCAAGGCTCATAGTGATGTGCATTACCGAGAGGGCCCAGAGATACCTCTCCGACAATCGTAGTGACAAATCCTAATCTCGATCTATGCCAACTCAACAAACACCATCGAAGACACCTGCAGAGCATCTTTATAATCACCCAGATACATTATGACGTTTGATAGCACACTAAGTGTTCCTCCGATATTCAGGATTTGTATAATCTCATAGTCATAGGAACATGTATAAGTCATGAAGAAAGAAATAGCAATATACTAAACGATCATAGTGCTAAGCTAGTGGATGGGTCTAGTCCATCACATCATTCTGTAATGATGTGATCCCGTTCATCAAATTACAACACATGTCTATGTCTAGGAAACTTAACCATATTTGATTAACGAGCTAGTCAAGTAGAGGCGTACAAGGGACACTCTGTTTGTCTATGTATTCACACATGTACTAAGTTTCCGGTTAATACAATTCTAGCATGAATAATAAACATTTATCATGATATAAGGAAATATAAATAACAACTTTATTATTGCCTCTAGGGCATATTTCCTTCAGGGTGCAATGTCTGAAAACATACAAAAATATAGTATGGTAACTACACATATTATCGTGCCAATTGCTTACTACTAATATGAAAACTATGTTTTTATTTTTTTAGAATGAAGGCAAATGTGGGCCTTAAGAATGATATCGTAAGGTAAGGGTTTCAATACAAAGTAAAAAAATAACATGAGACTCAGCGCATATAGACAACTAAAAGGTTCGATACATGGTTGCAAGGACCCAATACAAGCATCAAAATGCTATAGTGCCATACGAAGGGAAGTGGATGCTGAAATATGGGATGGGCTTTAGGCCCATCTAGCAATTTCTGAAAATCTCTATGGGTTTATTGGCACTAGGTGTAGTGGGAAGTTTAGTCCCACCCCGCTAGTGGAGAAGGAGTTAGACCTCTTTATAAGGGATTGCCTTCCACATTCTATTGGAGCTTGAGAATAGAAGAGGCCCTCACGGCACTCCTCCGCCGCCGCCTGCCTCGCCATGTCACGACGCGCCGCGGGTTGCTGGAATGAGTCGAGCCGAGCTCACACCTACGCGCTTATTTTTGGCAGTCACTAACGGAGAGTTTCTGACAGCTGGGCCACGATCTGAGACATCGGATCGTGGGGTCTCTCCACATGGCTGCGCCTATATAAGTGTGTGGTGTTTCCTAACCCTAGCCATCACGATCAGATCACATCTGCTCCATGCCCACCGTTGTTCCTTTGTTGTTGTTGCCGCCGGTGACTCCATCCCGTCCGCCGTGTACATGATCGACGGGAGAGCAGGTCTCTGAAACCCCGCCTCTCCGGATCCTGTATGGGAGAGGGGAGAATAGGTTTTTGGGAAGCAACTACGCGACCGCTCGCCTCCATCCGTCTGCTTCCTCTACGTCTGCATCATCTTCACCATCATGTCATAGTTCGATGTCGACCGTCTCGCTGCCGAGAAACTCGAAGCCAACAAAAAGGCTGCCGAGGACGCCACTGGTGCCACCGCCGCCGCGACCTCTACATGGCCTACTGGAGGGTATAACTCGTTAGTTCTGCTCCTACTGTTTTCTGTTATATCTATGCTAGCGTTATACGTAGATGTATCTGCCATTAGCATAGCATGTGCTTGCATGATTCAATGTCAGTATGTTGTTAATTCAATCAATGCCATGCTAGTGATTTATCTATGGATTAAGTTAGTCAAAAAAATTCCCATTTACTCAGCAATCCAAAAACCTATTATGTGTAGGAATTTTTCGGCAAGTGGCTTTGCCGCTGCACTGAAACCGGATAAGTTTACCGTTACATACTTTAAGCGTTGGCAGACTAAGACCACTTTAGGGGTCACAGCTATGAACATGTTCTTGGTCATCGATGTCTCCACGGGAACGATTGCTCCTCAACAGGAGAAGGCGTTCAGGGATGCCACCGTCGTATTTCTCGAAGCAGTTCTTAGCGTGGTCAGAGATAAACTGGTCGACGCATATTTACATGTGCATGTCGCCAAGGACTTGTGGGAGGCGCTCGAATCTAAGTTCGGGGCCACCAATGCCGAGAGCGAGATGTATATTATAGAGTAGTTCCATGATTACAAGATGGTTGAGAACCATCCTATATTTGAGCAGGCTCATGAGATAATATGCATCGTTAAGGAGCTTGAGCTTCTTAAGTGTGATTTACCGGGCAAGTTTGTCGAGGCTGCATAATCACTAAGCTCCGTAATTCCCGGAGGAATTTTGCCACCACTCTGAAACATCAGAGGCGTGAATTCTCAGTGGAGGATGCCATTGGCCATCTGAGTGTTGAGCAGAATTCGAGGGCAAAGGACTCGCAGGGAAAAGGGGCCGAAGGGACTTCTATCGCCAACATGGTGAACCAGAGAAACTTCAACTCCCACAAGCCCAACGGAAAGAATGGTTTCCAACATAATACCGACTTTAAGAAGAAGGGTAAGAAAACCTTCAAGAAGAACAAGAAGGATGAGGGCTGCATTACTTGTGGTTCGGTTGAACATTGGGCCAACAAGTGTGTAGGATAGAAAGTATGTCTAGAGGGGGGTGATTAGACTACTTGACCAAATAAAAATCTAGCCTTTTCCCAATTTTAAGTCTTGGAATATTTTAGCAACTTAGCACTAATCAAGTAAACAACCTACACATGCAAGTCTAAGAGTATAGTAGCGGAATGTAAAACATTGCACATGAAGGTAAAGGGAGGAGTTTGGAGGGAGCAAACGCAATGTAGACACGGAGATTTTTGGCATAGTTTCGATAGGTGGTGCTATCGTACATCCATGTTGATGGTGACTTCAACCCACGAAGGGTAACGGTTTCGCGAGTCCACGGAGGGCTCCACCCACGAAGGGTCCACGAAGAAGCAACCTTGTCTATTCCACCATGGCCATCACCCACGAAGGACTTGCCTCACTAGGGTAGATATTCATGAAGTAGGCGATCTCCTTGCTTGTACAAACTCCTTGGTTCAACTCCACAATCTTGACGGAGGCTCCCAAATGACACCTAATGAATCTAGGAGACACCATGATATGTCCATTTTGCATCATGCTTTTATATTGATATTTATTGCATTATGGGCTGTTATTACACATTATGTCACAATACTTATGCCTATTCTCTCTTATTTTACAAGGTTTACATAAAGAGGGAGAATGCCGGCAACTGGGATTCTGGGCTGGAAAAGGAGCAAATATTAGAGACCTATTCTGCACAGCTCCAAAAGTCCTGAAACTCCACGGAAGACGTTTTCCAAATATATAAAAAATACCGAGAGCAAGAACTTCACCAGGGGGCACACCCTGCCCACAAGGGTGGGGGGCGCGCCCTACCCCCTGAGCGCGCCCCCTACCTCGTGGGACCCCTGGTGGCCCTCCGGTGGCCATCTTCTGCTATATGAAGTCTTTCGATGGGAAAAAATAACAAGCCATCTTCTCGGACGAAACTCCGCCGCCACGAGGCGGAACCTTGGCGGAACCAATCTAGGGCTCTGGAGGAGCTGTTCTACCGGGAAACATCCCTCCCGGAGGGGGAAATCATCGCCATTGTCATCACCAACGCTCCTCTCATTGGGAGAGGGCAATCTCCATCAACATCTTCATCAGCACCATCTCCTCTCAAAACCCTAGTTCATCTCTTGTATCCAATTCTTGTCTCCAAGTCCGGGATTGGTGCTAGTAGGTTGCTAGTAGTGTTAATTACTCCTTGTAGTTGATGCTAGTTGGTTTAATTGATGGAAGATCATATGTTCAGATCCTATATGCATATTAATACCCCTCTGATTATGAACACATTTATTCTTTGTGAGTAGTTACGTTTGTTCCTGAGGACATGGGAGAAGTCTTGCTATTAGTAGTCATGTGAATTTGGTATTCGTTCGATATTCTGATGATATGTATGTTGTCTCTCCTCTAGTGGTGTTATGTGAACATCGACTACATGACACTTCACCATTATTTGGGCCTAGAGGAAGGCATTGGGAAGTAATAAGTAGATGATGGGTTGCTAGAGTGACATAAGCTTAAACCCTAGTTTATGCGTTGCTTCGTAAGGGGCTGATTTGGATCCATATGTTTCATGCTATGGTTAGGTTTACCTTAATACTTTTGTTGTAGTTGTGGATGCTTGCAATAGAGGTTAATCATAAGTGGGATGCTTGTCCAAGTAAGGGCAGCACCCAAGCACTGGCCCACCCACATACCAAATTATCAAATTACCAAATGCGAATCATATGAACATGGTGAAAACTAGCTTGACGATATTCCCATGTGTCCTCGGGAGCGCTTTTCTCTATATAAGAGTTTGTCCAGGCTTGTCCTTTGCTACAAAAAGGATTGGGCCACCTTGCTGCACTTTATTTACTTTTGTTAATTGTTGCTCGTTACAAATTATCCTATCACAAAACTATTTGTTACCACTTATTTCAGTGCTTGCAGAGAATACCTTGTTCGAAATCGCTTATCATTTCCTTCTGCTCCTCGTTGGGTTCGACACTCTTACTTATCGAAAGGACTACGATATATCCCCTACACTTGTGGGTCATCAAGACTCTTTTCTGGCGTCGTTCCCGGGGAGTGAAGCGCCTTTGGTAGGTGGAATTTGGTAAGGAAAAATTCATATAGTGTCCTGAAATTTACTGTCACTTGTTACCATGGAAAGTAATCCTCTGAGGGGCTAGTTCGGGGTATCTTCACCCCGACCAGTAGAGCAAAGAGTTGCTCCTCAACCTACTCAACCTACTGAAAATCAAAACGAAAATGTCTGCTTTGAAATTACTTCGGTTATGATAGAAAAACTGCTAGCTAATCCCTTTTTAGGAGATGGAACAAAACATCCTGATGAGCATCTAATATATGTGGATGAAGTTTGTGGATTATTTAAGCTTGCAGGTGTACCCGGAGATGTTGTTAAGAAGAAGGTCTTCCCTTTATCTTTGAAGGGAGACGCATCGACATGGTATAGGCTATGTGATGATATGGGGTCATGGAATTACAAATGATTGAAATTGGAATTTCATCAGAAGTTTTATCCTATGCATCTTGTTCATCATGATCGCAATTACATATATAATTTTTGGCCTTGCGAAGGAGAAAGCATCGCTCAAGCTTGGGGGAGGCTTAAATCAATGTTATATTCATGCCCCAATCATGAGCTCTCGAGAAAAATGATTATTCAAAATTTCTATGCTCGGCTTTCTGATAACAATCGCACCATGCTTGATACTTCTTGTGCTGGCTCTTTTATGATGAAGACTATTGAATTCAAATGGGATTTATTGGAAAGAATTAAACGCAACTATGAAGATTGGGACCTCGACAAAGGTAAGGAGTCAGGTATAACACCTATTTTTGATTGTATTAAATCTTTTATGGATACCGATATTTTTCGTAAATTTAGCATTAAATATGGACTTGACTCTGAGATAGTAGCTTCTTTCTGTGAATCTTTTGCTACTTATGTTGATCTCCCCAAGGAGAAGTGGTTTAAATATCATCCTCCCATAGAAGTAAAAGTAGCTGCACCTATTAAAGTTGAAGAAAAGATTGTCACTTATAATGATCCTATTGCTCCTACTTCTTATGTTGAGAAACCACCTTTCCCTATTAGGATAAAGGATCATGCTAAAGCTTCAACTGTAGTTCGTAAGAGCAATATTAAAACATATACACCTCCTGAGCAAGTTAAAGTTAAACCTAATATTGCTATTGTTAAAGATCTCTTGTCTAATAATATTGATGGGCATGTTATTTATTTTTGTGATGAAACTGCTAGAATTGCTAAACCGTGCGCTAAAGACAAACCTAGACTTGTAGTAGGCATGCCTGTTATTTCTGTTAAAATAGGATATCAGTGTTATCATGGCTTATGTGATATGGGTGCTAGTGCTAGTGCAATACGTTATTCCTTATACAAAGAAGTTATGCATGATATTGCACCTGCTGAGATGGAAGATATTGATGTTACAATTAAACTTGCCAATAGAGATACTATTTCACCAATGGGAATTGTTAGAGATGTTGAAGTCTTGTGTGGGAAAACTAAATATCCTGCTGATTTTCTTGTTCTTGGTTCCCCACAAGATAGCTTTGTCCCATTATATTTTGTAGACCCTTCTTGAACACTGTTAATGCTACCATAGATTGCAAAAGAGATGTTGTTACTATCGGTTTAGATGATATGAATCATGAATTTAATTTCTCTAAATTTAGTAGACAACACCGTGAAGAAGAATTACCTAGTAAGGATGAAATTATTGGTCTTGCTTCTATTTCCGTGCCTCCTAGTGATCCTTTAGAACAATATTTATTAGACCATGAAAATGACATGTTTATGAATGAGAGAAGGGAATTAGATGAAGTATTCTTTAAACAAGAACCTATTCTGAAAAACAATTTACTTGTTGAAATCCTAGGGGATCCTCCTCCACCCAAAGGTGATCCCGTGTTTGAGCTTAAACCGTTACCTGATACTCTTAAATATGCTTATCTTGATGAGAAAAGGATATATCATGTTATTATTAGTGCTAACCTTTCAGAGCATGAGGAAGAGAGATTATTGAAAACTCTGAAGAAGCACCATGCTGCTATTGGGTATACTCTTGATGATCTTAAGGGCATTAGTGCCACTCTATGTCAACATAAAATTAATTTGGAAGAAGATGCTAAACCAGTTCGTGATCATCAATGCCGGCTGAATCCTAAAATGAAAGAAGTGGTAAGAAAGGAAATACTAAAGCTCCTTGAGGCAGGTATAATCTATCCCGTTGCTGATAGTCAGTGGGTAAGCCATGTCCATTCTGTCCCTAAGAAGGGAGGTATTACCGTTGTTCCTCATGATAAAGATGAATTGATCCCTCAAAGAATTATTACAGGTTATAGGATGGTAATTGATTTCCGCAAATTAAATAAGGCTACTAAAAAGGATCACTACCCCTTACCTTTTATCGATCAAATGCTAGAAAGATTATCTAAACATACACATTTTTGCTTTCTAGATGGTTATTCTGGTTTCTCTCAAATACCTGTGTGAGCCAAAGATCAATCAAAGACTACTTTTACATGCCCTTTTGGTACTTTTGCTTATAGATGTATGCCTTTTGGTTTATGTAATGCACCTGCTACCTTTCAAAGATGCATGATGGCTATATTCTTTGACTTTTGTGAAAAGATTTGTGAGGTTTTCATGGACAACTTTTCCGTCTATGGATCTTCTTTTGATGATTGCTTGAGCAACCTTGATCGAGTTTTGCAGAGATGTGAAGAAACTAATCTTGTCTTGAATTGGGAAAAGTGCCACTTTATGGTTAATGAAGGTATTGTCTTGGGGCATATTGTTGCCAAGTTTATACCACCTAGCTTCACATACCAGCAAAAGAAAAAGTTCTTCTATGATTTGAGACATTACTTTTGGGATGACCCACATCTTTATAAAGAAGGAGTAGATGGTGTTATTAGACGTTGTGTACCTGAGCATGAACAGGAACAGATCCTACGCAAGTGTCATTCCGAGTCTTATGGAGGACACCACGCTGGAGATAGAACTGCACATAAGGTACTGCAATCTGGTTTTTCTTGGCCTACTCTCTTCAAGGATGCCTGTAAGTTTGTCTTGTCTTGTGATGAATGTCAAAGAATTGGTAATATTAGTAGACGTCAAGAAATGCCTATGAATTATTCACTTGTTATTGAACCGTTTGATGTTTGGGGCTTTGATTATATGGGACCTTTTCCTGCCTCTAATGGATACACACATATTCTAGTTGCTCTTGATTACATTACTAAGTGGGTAGAAGCTATTCCAACTAGTAGTGCTAATCATAAAACTTCTATTAAAATGCTTAAAGAAGTTATTTTTCCAAGATTTGGAGTCCCTAGATATTTAATGACTGATGGTGGTTCACGTTTTATTCATGGTGCTTTCTGTAAAATGCTTGCTAAATAAGATGTTAATCATAGAATTGCATCTCCTTATCACCCTCAATCTAGTGGTCAAGTAGAATTGAGTGATAGAGAACTCAAATTAATTTTGCAAAAGACTGTCAATAGGCCTAGAAATAATTGGTCCAAGAAACTTGATGATGCATTATGGGCCTATAGAACTGCATATAAAAATCCTATGGGTATGTCTCCGTATAAACTGGTCTATGGAAAAGCATGTCACTTACCTCTCGAACTAGAACACAAGGCTTATTGGGCTATTGAAGAACTCAATCATGATTTTAAACTTGCTGGTGAGAAGAGGTTATTTGATATTAGCTCACTTGATGAATGGAGAACCCAAGCCTATGAAAATGCCAAGTTGTTTAAAGAAAAAGTTAAAAGATGGCATGACAAAAGAATACAAAAGCGTGAGTTTAATGTAGGTGATTATGTATTGCTATACAACTCTCATTTAAGATTTTTTGCAGGAAAACTTCTCTCTAAATGGGAAGGTCCTTACGTTATCGAGGAGGTCTATCGTTCCAGTGCCATAAAAATCAACAACTTCGAAGGCACAAATCCGAAGGTGGTGAACGGTCAAAGAATCAAACACTATATCTCAGGTAATCCCATAAATGTTGAAACCAATGTTATTGAAACCGTAACCCCGGAGGAATACATAACGGACACTTTCCGGAACGTTTCAGACTCCGAAAAGGAATAGGTATGTGGTACGGTAAGTAAACCGACTCCAAAACAGTTTTTAAGGCAATATTTCTCTATTTCGGAATATTTAGAAAAATAGAAAAATAAGTAGCGGTCTGGGAAGGACACGAGGGCTCCACGAGGGTGGAGGGCGCGCCCTACCCTACTGGGCGCGCCCCCCTACCTTGTGGGCACCTCGTGTGCTCTCCGGACTCCGTTTTCGTACACGACACGTATTTTGGTCAGTAAAAATTCATTAAATAATCTCCTAGGGGTTTTAACTCTCGTATCACGCAAAAATCTCATGTCTTTGTTTCGAGCTATTTTCTGTCAGGGTTGTCAAGGCCAGGCACTATGTCGTCTCCCTCCTCCTCCAACCATGAGGGCAAATGATGCTTGGCTAATGAAGATAGAGCTGAAGAGAGAAGAACCTATGGAGATCAACAAGGATGAAGGGATCAAGAAGGCCATGGAGTACCAAGTTCCGGCAACAGAAGACACCCTTCAACTGGATCACAATCTTCTTACCCCAACAGAAATCAAAGCTTTCAAGATGATTGAGTTAGCTCGTATACAAAATAAGTATCTCACACGTGAAAATATTTTGTTAAAGGAGCATATCATCGCACTCAAGGGCATTATCCGCAAGTTGGAAGACCTCCTACGCTTGATGTGCGACTATCCATCATCAACAACTCCACCTTCTTCACCAACAAAGGAGACATAATCACCTGGGTATGGGCACTCCACTTGGCAACTGCCAAGGTTGGGGGAGTGCCCCGGTATCGTATCACCATCACTTTTATCTTTACCGTTTTTCTTAGTTCGATCCTTTTGGGTAATATCTTGATCTAGTAGAATAAAAGTTCTTAGTATGATCTAGTTGTGAGTTTTGCTTTACAAATCCTTCGATGTAATCGAGTCCGTGAGCTATATAATAAAGATTAGTGTTGAGTCAAGGGCTTGATTATTTTGCCATGATCCTAAGGAAATAAAAGAAAAGAGAAAGAAATAAAAAGAAACAAAGAGATCATGTGAGCCTTATGGAGAGTAATGAGCTCACATAGAAAAAGAATGATGAATAAAAGTTGTTGAGAGTTGACAAACATAGTTTTGGCCATCGTTGCAATTAATAGGAAGTAATAAAGAAAGAGATGTCTTCACATATAAATATACTATATTGGACATATTTTATGATTGTGAGCACTCATTAAAATATGACATTATAAAGAGTTGATGTTGGACAAGGAAGACAATGTAATGGGTTATGTTTTCTTACATCTAAGATATATTATATTGTCTTGGATCCTCCAACATGTTGAGCATGCCTTTTGATGTCTACTACACAACCTTCTTCTTGTAGACATTGTTGGGCCTCCAAGTGCAGAGGTTTGTAGGATAGTAGCAAATTTCCCTCAAGTGGATGACCTAAGGTTTATCAATCCGTAGGAGGCGTAGGACGAAGATGGTCTCTCTCAAGCAACCCTGCAACCAAATAACAAAGAGTCTCTTGTTTCCCCAACACACCCAATACAATGGTAAATTGTATAGGTGCACTAGTTCGGCGAAGAGATGGTGATACAAGTGGTATATGGATGGTAGATAAAGGTATTTGTAATCTGAAAATATAAAAACAGCAAGGTAACGAATGATAAAAGTGGGCGTAAATGGTATTGCAATGCTAGGAAATAGGGCCTAGGGTTCATACTTTCGCTAGTGTAAGTTCCCTCAACAATACAAACATAATTGGATCACATAACTATCCCTCAACATGCAACAAAGAGTCACTCCAAAGTCACTAATAGCGGAGAATGAATGAAAAGATTATGGTAGGGTAAGGAACCACCTCAAAGTTATTCTTTCCAATCAATCCGTTGGGCTATTCCTATAAGTGTCACAAACAACCCTATAGTTCATACTAGAATAACACCTTAAGACACAAATCAACCAAAACCCTAATGTCACCTAGATACTCCAATGTCACCTCAAGTATCCGTGGGTATGATTATACGATATGCGTCACACAATCTCAGATTCATCTATTCAACCAACACAAAGGACCTCAAAGAGTGCCCCGAAGTTCCTACTGGAGAATCATGACAAAAACGTGTGCCAACCCCTATGCATAGGTTCCCAATGTCACGAAACCCGCAAGTTGATCACCAAGACATACGTCAAGTGTTCTCAAATCTTTAAAGACTCAATCCGATAAGATAACTTGAAAGAGGAAACTCAATTCATTACAAGAGAGAAGAGGGGGGAGAAACATAAGATCCAACTATAATAGCAAAGCTCGCGATACATCAAGATCATGCCAAATCAAGAACATGAGGGAGAGAGATCAAACACATAGCTACTGGTACATACCCTCAGCCCGAGGGTGAACTACTTCCTCCCCATCATGGAGAGCGTCGGGATGATGAAGATGGCCACCGGTGAGGGATCCCCCCTCCGGAAGGGTGCCGGAACAGGGTCCCGATTGACTTTTGGTGGCTACAGAGGCTTGCGGTGGCGGAACTCCCGATCTAATCTCTATTCTGGAAGTTTTAGGGTACGTGGAGTTATATAGGCGAAAGAAGTACGTTAGGGGAGCCACGAGGGCCCCACGACGCAGGGGGCGTACCCGCACCCTCGTGGCTTCCTTGTTCCTTCCTTGACATGGGGTCCAAGTCCATCGGGTGGCTTTCGTTGCAAAAATAACTTCTCTAGTTGATTTCGTTCCGTTTCAACTCCGTCTGATATTCCTTTTCTTCAAAACACTGAAATAGGCATAAAACAGCAAATCTGGTCTGGGCCTCCGGTTAATAGGTTAGCCCAAAAATAATATAAAAGTGGATAATAAAGCCCAATATTGCCCAAAACAGTAGATAATATAGCATGGAGCAATCAAAATTATAGATACGTTGGAGACGTATCAAGCATCCCCAAGCTTAATTCCTGCTCGTCCTCGAGTAGGTAAATGATAACAAATATAATTTTGATGTGGAATACTAGTTGGCATAATTTCAATGTGATTCTTCTTAATTGTGGTATGAATATTCAGATCCAAAAGATTCAAGACAAAAGTTCATATTGACATAAAAATGATAATACTTCAAGCATACTAATTAAGCAATTATGTCTTCTCAAAATAACATGGCCAAAGAAAGTTCATCCCTACAAAATCATATAGTTTAGTCGTGTTCCATTTTCGTCACACAAGAATGCTCTCATCATGCACAACCCCGATGACAAGCCAAGCAATTGTTTCATACTTTAGTAATCTCAAACTCATAAACTTTCACGCAATACATGAGCGCGAGCCATGGATATAGCACTATGGGTGGAATAGAATATAATGAGGGGGGTTATGTGGAGAAGACAAAAAGGAGAAAGTCTCACATCAATGAGGCTAATCAATGGGCTATGGAGATTCCTATCGATTGATGTTAATGCGAGGAGTAGGGATTGCCATGCAACGGATGCACTAGAGCTATAAACGTATGAAAGCTCAACAAAAGAAACTAGTGGGTGTGCATCCAACTTGCTTGCTCATGAAGACCTAGGGCACTTGAGGAGGCCCATCGTTAGAATATACAAGCCAAGTTCTATAATGAAAATTCCCACTAGTATATGAAAGTGATAACTCAAGAGACTCTCTATATGAAGAACATGGAGCTACTTTGAAGAACAAGTGTGGAAAAAAGGAATAGTAGCATTGCCCCCTTTTTTTGGGCCTTCTTTTTTTATTTGGCCTTTCCTTTTTTTTATTTTTTTTATTTTGGGACAATGCTCTATTAATGATGATCAGCACACTTCTATTTATTTAAAACTCAATGATTACAACTCAATGCTAGAACAAAAGATGACTCTATATGAATGCCTCCGGCAGTGTTTCGGGATATGCAATGAACCAAGAGTGACATGTATGAAAGAATTATGAACAGTGGCTTTGCCACAAATACTATGTCAACTACATGATCATGCTAAGCAATATGACAATGATGAATGTGTCATGATAAACGAAACGGTGGAAAGTTGCATGGCAATATATCTCGGAATGGCTATGGAAATGCCATAATAGGTAGGTATGGTGGCTGTTTTGAGGAAGATATAAGGAGGTTTATGTGTGAAAGAGTGTATCATATCACGGGGTTTGAATGCACCAGTGAAGTTTCCACCAACTCTCAATATGAGAAAGGGCAATGTACGATACCGAAGAGGCTAGCAATGATGGAAGGGTGAGAGTGCGTATAATCCATGCACTCAACATTAGTCATAAAGAACTCACATACTTATTGCAAAAATCTACAAGTCATCAAAAACCAAGCACTACGCGCATGCTCCTAGGGGGATAGATTTGTAGGAAAAGACCATCGCTCGTCCTCGACCGCCACTCATAAGGAGGACAATCAAAGAACACCTCATGTTTCAAATTTGTTACATAACGTTTACCATACGAGCATGCTACAGGACTTGCAAACTTCAACACAAGCATTTCTAAAATTCACAACTACTCAACTAGCACGACTTTGATATTATTACCTCCATATCTCAAAACAATCATCTAGCATCAAACTTCTCTTAGTATTCAAAACACTTATAAGAATCTTTTTACTAATCGTGAATACCTAGAATATTAGGATTATTTAAGCAAATTACCATGCTATTTAAGAATCTCAAAATAATATAAGTGAAGCATGAAAGTTCATCTATTTCTTCAAAATAAAACTACCACCATGCTCTAAAAGGTATAAGTGAAGCACTAGAGAAAATGACAAACTACTCCGAAAGATATAAGTGAAGATCAATGAGTAGTTGAATAATTATGCAACTATGTGAAGACTCTCTAACATTTAATAATTTCAGATCTTGGTATTTTATTCAAACAGCAAGAAAAATAAAATAAAATGGCATTCTAAGAATAGCAAACATCATGTGAAGGGGCAAAAACTTAGGATCAACTGAAACTAACCGATAGTTGTTGAAGAAGAAAGGTGGGATGTCAACCGGGGCATCCCCAAGCTTAGATGCTTGAGACTTATTGAAATATTATCTTGGGGTGCCTTGGGCATCCCCAAGCTTGAGCTTTTGTGTCTTCTTAATTCCTCTCATATCAAGGTCTCCCTAAATCTCAAAAGCTTCATCCACACAAAACTCAACAAGGACTCGTGAGATAAGTTAGTATAAACCATTGCAAAAACCTTATCATACTCTACTGTAGAAAATCACTAAAATTATTATTCAACATTGCATACTAAATGCCTCTGCATATTTAATAGCCCTATCCTCAAATAGAATCATTAAAGAAGCAAACATATGCAAACAATGCAAACATAACAGCAATCTGCCTAAACAGGATAGTCTGTAAAGAATGCTGCAACATCCATACTTCCCTAACTCCAAAAATTATGAAAGAAAATTCCCACCATATTAAATTTATCAGAGCTTAATATGCAAAAGGTTTCAACATTTTATCACATTCTGACTCTTCTAGGGAATTATTGCAACAGCGGTAAACTTTCTGTTTTCAAACAGCAACATGTACACTTGTAACATAGGCATAGTAAAGACTATTAATGCCACTTTTATTGAAATAAAAGATGCAAAACATTGTTCTAAATAAAAGCAAGCAAATCCTAACAAAATAAAATGACACTCCAAGCAAAACACATATCATGTGGTGAATAAAAATATAGCTCCAAGTAAAGTTACCGATGAACGAAGACGAAAGAGGGGATGCCTTCCGGGGCATCCCCAAGCTTAGGCTCTTGGTTGTCCTTGAATATTACCTTGGGGTGCCTTGGGAATACCCAAGATTAGGCTCTTGCCACTCCTTATTCCATAGTCCATCGAATCCTTACCCAAAACTTGAAAACTTCACAACACAAAACTTAACAGAAAACTCGTAAGCTCCGTTAGCGAAAGAAAACAAAACACTACTTCAAGGTACTGTAATGAACTCATTCTTTATTCATATTGGTGTTAAAACTACTGTATTCAAACTTCTCTATGGTTTATAAACTATTTTACTAGCCATAGATTCATCAAAATAAGCAAACAACACACGAAAAGCAGAATCTGTCAAAAACAGAACCGTCTGTAGTAATATGGATCAAACATATACTTCTGGAACACATAAAATTCTCAAATAAATTGCTGGACCTTAGGAATTTATCTATTAATCATCTTCAAAAATAATTAACTAAATATAACTCCCCAAATAAAAATGGTAGCAATTCTCGTGAGCGCTAAAGTTTCTGTTTTTTACAGCATGATCAACAAGACTTTCCCCGAGTCTTCCCAAAGGTTCTACTTGGCACAAAAACTAATTAAACACATAAAACCACATATAAACAGAGGCTAGATGAATTATTTATTACTAAACAGGAACAAAAAACAAGGAATAAAAATAAAGTTGGGTTGCCTCCCAACAAGCGCTATCGTTTAACGCCCCTAGCTAGGCACGATGATTTCAATGATGCTCACATAAAGGATAAGAATTGAAACATAAAGAGAGCATCATGAAGAATATGACTAGCACATTTAAGTCTAACCCACTTCCTATGCATAGGGATTTTGTGAACAAACAACTTATGGGAGCAATAATCAACTTGCATAGGAAGGTAAAACAAGCATAACTTCAAAACTTTAAGCACATAGAGAGGAAACTTGATATTATTGCAATTCCTACAAGCATATGTTCCTCCCTCATAATAATTTTCAGTAGCATCATGAATGAATTCAACAATATAACCAGCACCTAAAGCATTCTTTTCATGATCTACAAGCATAGAAAATTTACTACTCTCCACACAAGCAAAATTCTTCTCATGAATAATAGTGGGAGCAAACTCAACAAAATAATTATCATGTGATTGAAAATTAAGATCAAGATAACAAGGTTCATTGTTATTATTATTCTTTAAAGCATACGTGTCATCACAATAATCATTATAGATAGGAGGCATGCTTTCATCATAATAAATTTTCTCATCAAAACTTGGGGGACAAAAAATATCATCTCCATCAAACATAGCATCCCCAAGCTTGTGGCTTTGCATATCATTAGCATCGTGGATATTCAAGGAATTCATACTAACAACATTGCAATCATGCTCATCATTCAAATATATAGTGCCAAACATTTTATAGATTTCTTCTTCTAGCACTTGAGCACAATTATCCTTTCCATCATACTCACGAAAGATATTAAAAAGGTGAAGCGTATGAGACAAACTTACTTCCATTTTTATAGTTTTCTTTTATAAACTAAACTAGTGATAAAACAAGAAACTAAAAGACTCGATTGCGAGATCTAAAGATATACCTTCAAGCACTCACCTCCCCGGCAACGGCGCCAGAAAAGAGCTTGATGTCTACAACACAACCTTCTTCTTGTAGACGTTGTTGGGCCTCCAAGTGCAGAGGTTTGTAGGACAGTAGCAAATTTCCCTCAAGTGGATGACCTAAGGTTTATCAATCCGTAGGAGGCGTAGGATGAAGATGGTCTCTCTCAAGCAACCCTGCAACCAAATAACAAAGAGTCTCTTGTGTCCTCAACACACCCAATACAATGGTAAATTGTATAGGTGCACTAGTTCGGCGAAGAGATGGTGATACAAGTGGTATATGGATGGTAGATAAAGGTATTTGTAATCTGATAATATAAAAACAGCAAGGTAATGAATGATAAAAGTGAGCGTAAACGGTATTGCACTGCTAGGAAATAGGGCCTAGGGTTCATACTTTCGCTAGTGTAAGTTCCCTCAACAATACTAACATAATTGGATCACATAACTATCCCTCAACATGCAACAAAGAGTCACTCCAAAGTCACTAATAGTGTAGAACGAACGAAGAGATTATGGTAGGGTACGGAACCACCTCAAAGTTATTCTTTCCAATCAATCTGTTGGGCTATTCCTATAAGTTTCACAAACAGCCCTAGAGTTCGTACTAGAATAACACCTTAGGACACAAATCAACCAAAACCCTAATGTCACCTAGATACTCCAATGTCACCTCAAGTATCCGTGGGTATGATTATACGATATGTGTCACACAATCTCAGATTCATCTATTCAACCAACACAAAGAACCTCAAAGAGTGCCCCAAAGTTCCTACCGGAGAATCACGACGAAAACGTGTGCCAACCCCTATGCATAGGTTCCCAATGTCATGAAACCCGCAAGTTGATCACCAATACATACGTCAAGTGTTCTCAAATCTTTAAAGACTCAATCCGATAAGATAAGTTCAAAGGGGAAACTCAACTCATTACAAGAGAGAAGAGGGGGAGGAGAAACATAAGATCCAACTATAATAGCAAAGCTCGCGATACATCAAGATCGTGCCAAATCAAGAACACGAGAGAGAGAGATCAAACACATAGCTACTGGTACATACCCTTAACCCCGAGGGTGAACTACTCCCTCCTCGTCATGGAGAGCACCGGGATGATGAAGATGGCCACCGGTGAGGGATCCCCCCTCCGGCAGGGTGCCTGAACAGGGTCTCGATTGACTTTTGGTGGCTACAGAGGCTTGCGGCGGCGGAACTCCCGATCTAATCTCTGTTCTGGAAGTTTTAGGGTACGTGGAGTTATATAGGCAAAATAAGTACGTCAGGGGAGCCATGAGGGCCCCACGAGGCAGGGGGCGCGCCCCCCACCCTCGTGGCTTCCTCATTCCTTCCTTGACATGGGGTCCAAGTCCATCGGGTGGCTTTCGTTCCAAAAATAACTTCTCTAGTTGATTTCGTTCCGTTTCGACTCCGTCTGATATTCCTTTTCTTCAAAACACCGAAATAAGCATAAAACAACAAATCTGGGTTGGGCCTCCGGTTAATAGGTTAGTCCCAAAAATAATATAAAAGTGGATAATAAAGCCCAATATTGCCCAAAATAGTATATAATATAGCATGGAGCAATCCAAAATTATAGATATGTTGGAGATGTATCACCTTTCCCCCTCATGCTAGCCAAATTCATCGCACCAAGTAGAGATACTACTTGTGCTTCCAAATACCCTTAAACCAGTTTTGCCATGAGAGTCCACCATACCTACCTATGGATTGAGTAAGATCCTCCAAGTAAGTTGTCATTGGTGCAAGCAATAAAAATTTCTCTCTAAATATGTATGACTTATTAGTGTGGGAGAAAATAAGCTTTATACGATCGTGTGATATGGAAGAAATAAAAGCGACAGACGGCATAATAAAGGTCCATATCAAAAGTGGCAATATAAAGTGACGTTCTTTCGCATTAAGGTTTTGTGCATCCAACCATAAAAGCGCATGACAACCTCTGCTTCCCTCTGCGAAGGGCCTATCTTTTACTTTTATCTCCCACTTTGCATAAGAGTCATGGTGATCTTCACCCTTCCTTTTTACCTTTTATCCTTTGGCAAGCACGGTATGTTGGAAAGATCCTGGTATATATGGCTAATTGGATGTGAGTTTTCATGAACTGTTATTGTTGACATTACCCTTGAGGTAAAACGTTGGGAGGCAAAACTATAAGCCCCTATCTTTCTCTGTGTCCGATTAAAACTCCATACCCATAAGTATTGCGTGAGTGTCAGCAATTGTGAAAGACTATATGATAGTTGAGTATGTGGACTTGCTGAAAAGCTCTTATACATTGACTCTTTCCTATGTTATGATAAATTGCAATTGCTCCAATGACTGAGATTATAGTTTGTTAGTTTTCAATGAAGTTTACGATTCATACTTGATATTGTGATTGAATTATTACTCTAGCATAAGTAATCATATGACAAGAATTATATAAGTTGTTGTTCTAAGAATGATCATGATGCCCTCATGTCCGTATTTTATTTTTATCGACACCTCTATCTCTAAACATGTGGACATATTTTTTGATTTCGGCTTTTCGCTTGAGGACAAGCGAGGTCTAAGCTTGGGGGAGTTGATACGTCCATTTTGCATCATGCTTTTATATCGATATTTATTGCATTATGGGTTGTTATTACACATTATGTCACAATACTTATGCCTATTCTCTCTTATTTAACAAGGTTTACATAAAGAGGGATAATGCCGGCAGCTGGGATTCTGGGCTAGAAAAGGAGCAAATATTAGAGACCTATTCTGCACAGCTCCAAAAGTCCTGAAACTCCACGGAAGACGTTTTCCAAATATATAAAAAATACTGAGAGCAAGAACTTCACCAGGGGGGCCACACCCTGCCCATGAGGGTGGGGGCGCCCCCTACCTCGTGCCCCCCCCCCCTGTGGCCATCTTCTGCTATATGAAGTCTTTCGATGGGAAAAAACAAGCCATCTTCTCGGACGAAACTCCGCTGCCACGAGGCGGAACCTTGGCGGAACCAATCTAGGGCTCTGGCGAAGCCGTTCTGCCGGGGAAACTTCCCTCCCAGAGGGGGAAATCATCGCCATCGTCATCACCAACGCTCCTCTCATCGGGAGAGGGCAATCTCCATCAACATCTTCATCAGCACCATCTCCTCTCAAAACCCTAGTTCATCCAATTCTTGTCTCCAAGTCCGGGATTGGTGCTAGTAGGTTGCTAGTAGTGTTAATTACTCCTTGTAGTTGATGCTAGTTGGTTTAATTGGTGGAAGATCATATGTTTAGATCCTATATGCATATTAATACCTCTCTGATTATGAACATGTTTATGCTTTGTGAGTAATTACGTTTGTTCCTGAGGACATGGGAGAAGTCTTGCTATTAGTAGTCATGTGAATTTGGTATTCGTTCGATATTTTGATGAGATGTATGTTGTCTCTCCTCTAGTGGTGTTATGTGAACGTAGACTACATGACACTTCACCATTATTTGGGCCTAGAGGAAGGCATTGGGAAGTAATAAGTAGATGATGGGTTGCTAGAGTGATAGAAGCTTAAACCCTAGTTTATGCGTTGCTTCGTAAGGGGCTGATTTGGATCCATATGTTTCATGCTATGGTTAGGTTTACCTTAATACTTTTGTTGTAGTGGCGGATGCTTGCAATAGAGGTTAATCATAAGTGGGATGCTTGTCCAAGTAAGGGCAGCACCCAAGCACCGGTCCACCTACATACAAATTATCAAAGTACCGAACGCGAATCATATGAACGTGATGAAAACTAGCTTGACGATATTCCCATGTGTCCTCGGGAGCGCTTTTCTCTATATAAGAGTTTGTCCAGGCTTGTCCTTTGCTACAAAAAGGATTGGGCCACCTTGCTGCACTTTATTTACTTTTGTTAATTTTTGCTCGTTACAAATTATCCTATCACAAAACTATCTGTTACCACTTATTTCAGTACTTGCAGAGAATACCTTGCTGGAAACTGCTTATCATTTCCTTCTGCTCCTCGTTGGGTTCAACACTCCTACTTATCGAAAGGACTATGATAGATCCCCTACAATTGTCGGTCATCACACCACTCTCGAAAAGGTAATAAATGGTGTGTTGATGATGAACTCCTTGCTCTTGTGCTTCAAATGATAGTCTCCCCGACACTCAACTCTCTCTCACTGATTTGGATTTGGTGGAAAGATGATTTGAGTGGAAAGAAACTTTGAGAAGGCTAGAGATCAAGATTCATATGGTTGGAATGGAATATCTTGACCTCAACACATGAGTAGGTGGTTCTCTCTCAGAAAATGTATGATGGAAGTGTAGGCATGTCCTGATGGCTCTCTCCACTAATGAAGAGTGGGTGGAGGGGTACTTATAGCCTCCACACAGATCTAAATGTTACACACAAATCACCAAACTCGGTGGGACCGAATAATGAAACTTGGTTGGACCAATTTAGTTCAAAATGTGAATGTTAGGATTTTCGATGGGACCGACATGTCAACTCGATGAGACCGATTTCATTAGGGTTAGGGCATAACGTAATCTCGGTGAGACCGATTACACAAACTCGGTAGGACCGATTTTGGTAATAAGCTAACCAGAGAGTTGATCAGGCAAACTCGGTGGGACCGATTCGATCATCTCGGTGAGACCGAAACGTTACAGAGGGGAAATAGAGAGTTTGCATTGCAAACTCGGTGGGACCGGTCGCTCATTTCGGTTGGACCAAAATGTTACAAAGGGAAACAGAGAGTTTGCAATCCCATCTCGGTGAGACCGAGATCCCTATCGGTGAGACCGAAAAGACTAGGGTTTGTTGCAGTGGCTATGTCAACTGAACTCGGTGGCGCCGGACAGAAAGTTTTGGTGGGGCCGAGTTTGTCTTTTGGTTTGGGACATATGTGGATATGAGAAAGTGGTTGAGGGTTTTGGAGCATATCACTAAGCATTTTGAGCAAGTAACCCATTAAGAAACACCTCATCCCCTTTTAATAGTATTGGCTTTTCCTATGGACTCAATGTGATCTTGGATCACTAAAAGTAAAATGTAGAGTCTTGAGCTTTAGAGCTTGAGCCAATCTTTTGTACTTAGCATTTTGAGGGGTCCACATTTCTAATCCATGCCTTGCCAATCACTGAGCTTTCCTGAAATATTTATCTTGAAATAGCATTATCTCAATGAGCTATATGTTGTTAGGAATTACCAAAGCCACCCAGGGATAGTTGCACTTTCAATCTCCCCCTTTTTATTAATTGATGACAACATATAGATCAAAGCTTCGACAAATGATTATAAGTGTGAAATACATCATCGCTTTGAGAAGTATGTGATAAGCAAGAGCTCCCCCTAAATTTGTGCATTATTTAAAATCTGCTTTTGAATGCAAATGCACAATCGATTAGGATCATGGGTCACTCTTCCATGTCACATACATCTTGGTGGAGCGCTCAAAATGATAAACATTAACAAACATGCACTCATCACCAAGCAAAGTGAATGATCATATATGGAATATAAGAGATAATATCATCCAAGAAAGCATTAAGGTAGCAAATGATCAATCACATGATCAAACAAGTATCTCACACAGACAAAGACATAGTGTATCAACCAAGCGCATAAAAAGGTTCAACCAAAAACAAGAGAGATAAAAGGCAAAACACTCTCTCTCGAAGCCTATGATCTATACATATTTCTCCCCTTTGGCAACAAGTTACCAAAAAGTTTGAAAATGCATAGTGTTATGCGTCTCTCAGGCTCTGTCTTAGGGAGGTGGTGTAGAGAGAACTCCAAGGACGAAGGCATCTGTTGATGTAGTTGGAGCTGGTGGAGTGGCTGTTGGAGGTGGCACTAAAGCTGTAGCTACTGGTGCAGATAATGTAGCTCTAGAAACAGGTACATGCATTGCAGAAGACCTCTGACTCCTTGGTACTCGTTGAAAAGCACCAGTAGTTGCCTTCCCTCTCCTCTCTTCTGCTTCCTCCTAGAGCTGCTCAACTGCAGTCTATACCTCAGTTACCTTGAGGTCAAGATCATAAAACTTTTTCTCAACAATCCTCTCCAGGCTCTCCTGATTCTGAGTCAGGGTGGCCAACCCCTTCTCAATCCTCAGTGTCTCTTGAATCAGATAGCCCAATTGATCTTGTTTTGACTTGAGGAATACCTGATATGCTTCTTCTGCACTTGGCATCCTTGGAGCTTTCTCTGCCTTAGCTTTGGCTCTCTTCTCTTGTGCTTGAGCTGATGATGGTTCATTCTCATTCATGAAAACTTCGTTGTCTTCATATTCAGGATATAGGGGTAGATGATCCTTGTCCAACAAGTATGTTCATGTGCCCATCTTAGAATTGATGAGCTCCTGAATATGTGGAGCATACCCACAACTTCTCTTTTGGTCAGCAGCTGTCCTTTTGATTGTCTCTACAATCAGGCTCATGACTTTAAACTTCTGAGGGACATCAAAGATTTGCAGCATGTTGATAGAATGTCCTCTAACCATCTTGTGATCTCGAGACTTGGGTAGCAATGTGTGCCTTAGGATCCAGTTGATGGTAGGAAGACCAGACAACAAGTAATGTATGGATACAAGCTTGTGAGTCTCCAAAGCTTTACCAGGGATCTCTTTGTACATGTTTACCATGGAGTTGTGTTCTTTCTTCTTTTTGGCATACAAATCCCAGTCATCCTCATGTTCCTCTGGGGCATTGATCAGCTTGGCCCATTCTTCAACAGTGGATTGGTACCTAGTACCTTCAGACATCCATATGATCTTCCCATCTGGGTAAAAGTGAGCAGTGGAGTAAAACTGCATGATCAGCTCATCATTCCATTTTGTGAGCTTTTGTCCAACAAACTCATCTACTCCACATGCTTTGAAGCTGTCATATACTCTTGGGAAGTGATCTTCATTCTCCTTGATGTATTCCCAATCAACCCATCTCATGTCACAAACAATGGGCTTCTTGTCAAGCAAAATTGTCTCATAGAAGTCTTGTTGTTCTTTGGTGTGAAATCTGTAATCAACTGTAGTCCTCCTCCTAACAGCATAGGGATCAGACTGTCTCCACAATCTCAGTCCAACATCTTTTCTGATGTGCATGTCTTCAGCCACTAGATGAGCATCATTGTGGTCTGGGATCTTGGGTTTCAATTTCCTCAAAACAAGAGACTCATCATCTTCTTCTTCAGCTTGAGGCACTGGGGCCTTGTTCTTCTCTTCAGCAGGAATACTTCTAGTGTTTCTCTTGGCCTTTGACTTCTGAGCTTGAGCTTTGGGAGCAGACTTGGGCTTTGATGTTGCAGCCCCTGACTTGATAGGATCTCCCATAAGCTTCTGAGCTTTGGGTGCTGGAGCATCCTGATACGTCTCCAACGTATCTATAATTTTTGATTGTTCCATGCTATTATATTATCTGTTTTGGATGTTAATGGGCTTTATTTTACACTTATATATATATATATATATATATATATATATATATATATATATATATAATTTTTTGGACTAACCTATTAACCGGAGGCCCAACCCAAATTGCTGATTTTTTGCCTATTTCAGTGTTTCATAGAAAAGGAATATCAAACAGAGTCCAAACGGAATGAAAACTTCGGGAACGTGATTTTTGTAACAAACGTGATCCAGAGGACTTGGAGTGGACGTCAAGCAATCAATGAGGCGGCCATGAGGCAGGGGGGCATGCCTACCCCCTAGGCGCGCCCTCCCCCCTTGTGGGCCCCTCGTTGCTCCACCGACCTACTTCTTCCTTCTATATATGTTCACATACCCCGCAAACATCCAGGAGAACCACGAAACCCTATTTCCACTGCCGCAACCTTATGTACCCAAGAGATCCCATCTTGGGCCCTTTTCCGGAGCTCCACCGGAGGGGGCATCGATCACGGAGGGCCTCTACATCAACTCCATGGCCCCTCCGATGATGTGTGAGTAGTTTACCTCAGACCTTCGGGTCCATAGCTAGTAGCTAGATGGCTTCTTCTCTCTCTCTCTGCATCTCAATACAAAGTTCTCCTCGATTCTCTTGGAGATCTATTTGATGTAATCTTCTTTTGCGGTGTGTTTGTCGAGATCCAATGAATTGTGGGTTTATGATCCAGATTATCTATGAACAATATTTGAATCTTCTCTGAATTCTTTTATGTATGATTGGTTTATCTTTGCAAGTATCTTTGAATTATCAGTTTGGTTTGGCCTACTAGATTGATCTTTCTTGCAATGGGAGAAGTGCGTAGCTTTGGGTTCAATCTTGCGGTGCTCGATCCTAGTGACAGAAAGGGAAACGACACGTATTGTATTGTTGCCATCGAGGATAAAAAGATGGGGTTTACATCATATTGCATGAGTTTATCCCTCTACATCATGTCATCTTGCTTAAGGCGTTACTATGTTCTTATGAACTTAACACTCTAGATGCATGTTGGATAGCGGTCGATGTGTGGAGTAATAGTACTAGATGCAGGCAGGAGTCGGTCTACTTGTCACGGACGTGATGCCTATATACATGATCATGCCTAGATATTCTCATAATTATTCGCTTTTCTATCAATTGCTCGACAGTAATTTGTTCACCCACCGTAATACTTATGCTATCTTGAGAGAAGCCACTAGTGAAACCTATGGGCCCCGGGTCTATTTTCCATCATACAAGTTTCCAATCTATTTTATTTTGCAATCTTTACTTTCAATCTATATCATAAAAATACCAAAAATACTTATCTTATTATTATCATCTCTATCAGATCTCACTCTTGCAAGTGGTCGTGAAGGGATTGACAACCCCTTTATCGCGTTGGTTGCGAGGTTCTTATTTGTTTGTGTAGGTACGAGGTGACAGGCGCATGGTCTCCTACTGGATTGATACCTTGGTTCTCAAAAACTGAGGGAAATACTTACGTTGCTCTACTGCATCACCCTTTCCTCTTCAAGGGAAAACCAACGCAGTGCTCAAGAGGTAGCACATCCTCTTCCTCTTCCTCTTCTTCTATGGGTTCCTTAAACATGGATGATCTCCCTAGGACTCTGGCAATGCTCTTCTTGACCCTCTCTTTTCTCTTCTTGCCTTCTCCAGCCTCTTTGGGTTCAAGAGTGAACTCCATAGTTTCTTCCAAGGCTGCTTTCCTAGGCTTGGATGTTGGCATTCTCTTGGTAGGTGCCTTCTTGTGCATCCCTGGCTTTGTTGTAGCAGCTGACCCATATTCCTTCTTCAAGACTTTCTTCTTTGAGGTGGCCTCATCCTCAACAGCCACATAATCTTCATCCTCAGAGTCTGAGGTTTTGTTCTTCCTTGCTCTAGTGGCTGCCTTGGGCAAGTTACTAGGTGTGCTTCTACTGCCTTCATCATAGCTGCTTGAGGGATCTTAACCCTCACTCAATTGCACATGTTCCTCTGATTTGTTCTGACTGTCACTCTGGTCAGACATCTTGGCAATCACTGATAGCAAACCCTGTGAATAGATGTAGATGAGGTAGAGTGGATGAGCATCACAAAGTGCAGAGTTTTTGAAAAATAGATGACTTAAAAACTTAGTTTTAGTTCTCCATAGAAAGAATTTCAGAGCTACCAATTTGATAAACTCGGTGATACCGGAGCAGCTTTTGGAACCTAAACTAGTGAACTCGGTCAGACCGAGTCACAGTTCGGTGGCACCAAGACTGCTAGGGTTTCACAGAGGATCGATCTCGGTCACACCGATTTGCAATTTTTGGTCAGACCGAAAATGCATGTGCCATGGCCTAAGCCAAATCGGTGAGACCGATTTCTACAATTCGGTCGGTCTGAGATGAATTCGATGGAGACCTAACCCTAAATTTTCAAATCCAATCTAACCTAAAAGAAGTTTTTAGTGGATGGATTATTTGCATACATGCTCATAAACATGGCAAAGCAATGTGCTATGAATCAGAGTTAAGGAATTAGCACATAGAGTCGAACCCATACCCTAGTTCGGCGGAAGTTCGCTACGGCGGCAACAGCGGAGCAGATTTCCGTTGACGGCGTTGGAAACCAGCGGCAGGAGGTCGCTGGTGGCGAGGAGACGATCCGGAGACCTGAGGAGGCAAAGCAGGACACACGCGCGGGTTGAGGAGTTTGAAGAAATTTCCAAAATCTCACCCGTGGGTATATATATCCCGACCCTGTCGGTGTGACCGAGTGGAACAACTCGGTGGCACCGAAATGCAGAATCGCGAGCGGTTACTGCAACTCGGTGTGACCGAAAAGTTTAAATGAGTTGCACCGAGATGGAAAACCTAGATCAACTTAGTGAACTCGGTGTGACCGAAGTGGATGACTCGGTCATACCGAAATGCACAAAGAGATTTTGGAAGTTTAAGTCTATGACGAATTGGGGACTCCAAGTACTCCTCACACAGAGTGGTTCGAATCTGACTTGATCAAACTTTGTGATGTAGCATGAATGGAGTTTGAAACGAGAAAAGCATATATAGCTAGAGGGGGTTCTTAGGCATTCTTGTCCATCCACCTGGCAAAAGAGAAAAACGCCAAACAATCAAAACAACAAGTGGATGTCCTCGAATGAGTGAAATATGCAACCAACATGCTCACACAATAAGATGGCAAATGAAATATGTGGCAAAGCATGCACAAGCACTCTAGCATCTATCAAGCAATTGACGATGACTAGGTCATCTATATATGAGTATATTGACTTAGGAGTCAAATGAGAACATTTGATCGTAGGTCATACTCATCGTTTAAGCACAAGTGGGGTTGCCACTTTTAGATAAAGCATCGTTGCATTCACACCATTAGAGTTGCTTTAGCTCAATTTATTAGAGTAAAGCTCCCCCTAGATTTGATATCCCCCCTAAGAGGGATGAACTAAACCTTGGGTTTTGTTGATGATGACTTCATGTAGGTGTTAAAGATGTAGATGCTCAATGTTGATGTAGATCATTTGGAGCAAACCATTTGAGTGAGTTGCACTTTCAATACCTATGCCGGTTAGTCCCACAAGGAACAAACAAGGATATCCATAGACATAGAGTGATGTTCACATAAGATGATGTCCATGAAAGCATTAGTTACCTTGTCCCTTGTCTTACCGGTAAGAGGGTTTGTGACTCCTTGAACTAGTGCAAGATATGGAAGTTGTTTGCACATGTCATTGCCAAAAGATATGAGTGAAGTACGTTGGCAGAGTCACCCTCAAGAACTCTCTAGTTCTTTTTCTTCGGGATCCACACCATCTTGATGGGAATACTTGGAGTTGTAGTCATACTTGATGAAGTGGAACTTGATGTAGTCTTGGGAACCCACTTGACCAAGGCCTTGGGAGCTTCTTCAAATGCATCAATCTCCTCTTGAAGCTTGTCCTTGCCTTTTTCCTTGTGGTCTTGTGGTGGAAGATCATCTTGAGCTTGTGTTCCTTGGAAAGAAGTAGGATCATACTTCTCTTGTTGAGGAACAAACTTCGCCTTGGGGTATTGATCTTCTTCCCACTCAACTCCATTGGCATTGAACTTTCATTCAAAACCAATTCCTTGATTCTTCCGGTGTCTTCCTTGCTTGCGTACAATTTCCTCAAATTGCTTACTTCCGGCAAGGCTCTTGTAAACACATTTCTCTATAATTCCCTTCAATAAGCTATTTTCTTGCTCAAGTGCAACTTGGCTAAGAGAATCATTAGTGGAATCAAGAGAACTACTAGAAGCAACAACATTGGATTTAGCATGATTATTGTTACTACTAGAAGAAGAATCTGTCTTACTCTTGTTGCTAGATTTAACTTGTGGCATGTAAGTAGACAAGAGTAAATGCTTGGCAATATAAGAAGAAATTTTCTTGCGAAGATCATCATTGATCGCTTTTAAGAACCCATGCTCTTGCTCAAGGTTGAGCTTTTCAAAGCGTAACTTTTCATGAGTCTTTAAAAGCTCTCGATGATTTTCCAAGGTAGTTTCATGAGCTAACTTAAGAGTGTTTAGTTCCTTAGTTAGACGCTCAATCCCCTTCTTATCATCGTCATTCGTTTTATCTTGATTAGCATGATTAATAGCAAGTTCATCATAGTTTTCATCACTAGAATTGTCAACAAGTAAATCATCATCACCTAGCAAATCATCTTCATCACTATTGAAATCAACATACTCGGGGTGTGATACCTTTGGGCCTTTAGCCATGAAGCATCTTCCAATTCCTTCATTTGGTGACTCAAATATGTCATAGGAGTTGGTTGACACAAGTGCTAGACCGGCAACACCTTCATCTTGAGTATATTGGGAGTCGGAGTGATAACTTCTCTCAGAGTGATTGTCGGAGTCGGAGCCGGATACCCATTCACCAACATGAGCTTGATGTCTTTGTTTTGTGTAGCTCCTTGATGATTTGTCCTTCCTTTCCAAATCCTTGATTCTCCGTGATGTTCTTCATTCATAACGGTCATCTCTACTCCTTCTCTCTCTTGGTGGTGATTCTTCTCTTCTACTTCTTCTTTTGGGAGAATATTCTCTTATTTTGTAGGGAGCCATACACTCATTGGAGTAGTGTCCGGGTCTTCCACAATTTTAGCAATTACGTTCACGACTTGAAGATCTTTTATCATTGTAGGACCTTGACTTGGAACTTCTCTTCTTGCTTCTACTCTTGTAGAACTTTTTGAAGTTCTTCACCATTAGGCTCAATTGTTCATTGAAGGCTTCTTTCTCACTTGATGATGTGGGAGCATCACATGAGGCTTTGTAAGCACCACTTGTTGTTGTGAAGCTCTTCCTTATCCTTGAGTGACATCTCATGAGAAACAATTCTTCCAATGACTTCCGTTGGCTTGAGATCTTTGTAATTGGGCATCACTTGGATCAATGTGCACACGGTATCGTATTTTCCATCCAAGGCTCTTAGGATCTTCTTGATGCTGAATCTATCGGTCATCTCTTCACTTCCTAAGCCGGCAGTCTCATTTGTGATGATAGCAAGCCTAGAGTACATTTCAGCGACACCTTCACCATCCTTCATTTTGAACTTGTCAAGTTGACTTTGAAGCACATCCAATTTGGATTCCTTGACGGAGTCGGTACCTTCATGCATATCAATCAAAGTATCCCAAATTTCCTTTGCATTCTGAAGACAACTGATTTTGTTGAATTCTTCGGGGCACAATCCGTTGAAGAGAATATCACAAGCTTGAGCATTGTATTGAAGCATATTCAACTCTTCCGCGGTAGCTTCATGGTTCGGTTCTCTCCCATCAAAGAATTCACCTTGCAAGCCAATACACACAATAGCCCAAATGGCGGGGTTATGTCCAAGAATATGCATTTTCATCTTATGCTTCCAACAAGCAAAATTAGTACCATCAAACTAAGGACCTCTACGGTGGTAATTTCCCTCGCTAGACGCCATACTCTCCTAGGTTGTGAAACCAAGGCTATGATCACCAAAAGCTATGGAAATCAAGGCAAATGGAGACCAAAGCTCTGATACCACTTGTAGGATCGAAAGTATGTCTAGAGGGGGGTGATTAGACTACTTGACCAAATAAAAATCTAGCCTTTTCCCAATTTTAAGTCTTGGCAGATTTTAGCAACTTAGCATTAGTCAAGTAAACAACCTACACATGCAAGTCTAAGAGTATAGCAGCGGAATGTAAAACATTGCACATGAAGGTAAAGGGAGGAGTTTGGAGGGAGCAAACACAATGTAGACACAGAGATTTTTGGCGTGGTTCCGATAGGTGGTGCTATCATACATCCACGTTGATGGAGACTTCAACCCACGAAGGGTAACAGTTGCGCGAGTCCACGGAGGGCTCCACCCACGAAGGGTCCACAAAGAGGCAACCTTGTCTATCCCACCATGGCCATCGCCCATTAAGGACTTGCCTCACTAGGGTAGATCTTCATGAAGTAGGCGAGCTTCTTGCCCGTACAAACTCGTTGGTTCAACTCCACAATCTTGATGGAGGCTCCCAAGTGACACCTAACGTATCTAGGAGACACCAGTCTCCAAAAGGTAATAAATGGTGTGTTGATGATGAACTCCTTGCTCTTGTGCTTCAAATGATAGTCCCCCCAACACTCAACTCTCTCTCACTGATTTGGATTTGGTGGAAAGATGATTTGAGTGGAAAGCAACTTGGAGAAGGCTCGATATCAAGACTCATATGGTTGGAATGGAATATCTTGACCTCAACACATGAGTAGGTGGTTCTCTCTCAGAAAATGTATGATGGAAGTATAGGCATGTTCTGATGGCTCTCTCCACGAATGAAGAGTGGGTGGAGGGGTATTTATAGCCTCCACACAAAATCTAACCGTTACACACAAACCACCAAACTCAGTGGGAATAAATAATGAAACTCGGTTGGACCGATTTAGTTCAAAATGTGAACGTTAGGATTTTTGGTGGGACCGACATGTCAACTCGGTGAGACCGATTTCATTAGGGTTAGGGCATAACATAGTCTCGGTGAGACCGATTACACAAACTCGGTGGGACCGATTTTGGGAATAAGCTAACCAGAGAGTTGGTCAGGAAAACACGGTGGGACCGATTCGCTCATCTCGGTGAGACCGAAACGTTACGAAGGGGAAACAGAGAGTTTGCATTGCGAACACGGTGGGGCCGATCGCTCATTTCGGTTGGACCGAAACATTACGAAGGGAAACAGAGAGTTTGCAATCCCATCTCGGTGAGACCGAGATCCCTATCGATGAGACCGAAAAAACTAGGGTTTTGTGGCAGTGGCTATGTCAACTGAAGTCGGTGGCGATGGATAGAAAGTTTCGTGGGGCCGAGTTTGTCTTTTGGTTTGGGACATATGTGGATATGAGAAAGTGGTTGAGGGTTTTGGGCATATCACTAAGCATTTTGAGAAAGTAACCCATTAAGAAACACCTCATCCCCTTTTAATAGTATTGGCTTTTCCCATGGACTCAGTGTGCTCTTGGATCACTAAAAGTAAAATGTAGAGTCTTGAGCTCTAGAGCTTGAGCCAATCTTTTGTCCGTAGCATTTTGAGGGGTCCACATTTCTAATCCATGCCATGCCAATCACTGAGCTTTCCTGAAATATTTATCTTGAAATAGCATTAGCTCAATGAGCTATATGTTGTTAGGAATTACCAAAACCACCCAGCGATAGTTGCACTTTCAAGGTGTCCAAAGAAGTTTAAGAAGTCAGGAGAGGACTCCAACTCTGTCAACATGATTATGGGCAACAATGAGAATGGTGCATCTGGGTATGGTAATTATTTACTGTTTTTTCAGTGTTTCAGCCT
The DNA here is from genome assembly GCF_002162155.2 of Triticum dicoccoides. Lineage (NCBI taxonomy): Eukaryota > Viridiplantae > Streptophyta > Magnoliopsida > Poales > Poaceae > Triticum > Triticum dicoccoides. The sequence continues at coordinate 499,555,107 of NC_041388.1, read as the reverse complement.
ACCGATTGGTGGGTGGACACAGGTGCAGGCGTTCATGTGTGTGCTGACATTTCATTGTTCACTTCTTACCAGGTCAAAGGCCACGTGTCCGTACTGATGGGGAATGGCGCGAGTGCTTCTGTTTATGGTGTTGGCACGGTCGATCTGAAGTTCACTTCGGGAAGGATCATGCAGCTGAAGAACGTGCAACATGTCCCCGCCATCAAGAATAACCTCGTTAGTGGCTCTCTTCTATGTAGAGAAGGGTTTAAGTTAGTTTTCGAGTCTAATAAATTAGTTATTACTAAATATGGATTATTTGTTGGAAAAGGTTATGAAAGCAGAGGGATGTTCCTCCTTTACCTCGCAGATTTTTGTAATAAACTCATGAACCATATTCATTCGAGTGTTAATGAATCTGAAGTTTGGCACTCACGTCTTTGTCACATTAGTTTTGGTGTTATGACACGGCTAGCTAAGTTGTATTTAATCCCAAGTTTCACTTTAGCCAAAGGTTCTAAGTGCCTTTCATGTGTGCAAGCTAAGCAACCTCGCAAGCCTCACAAGGCTGCGGAGGAGAGACACCTGGCACCATTAGAACTTCTACATTCTGATCTTTGTGAGATGAATGGCGTGTTGACTAAAGGTGGAAGGAAATACTTCATGACATTGATAGATGATCCCACTAGATATTGCTATGTGTATCTGTTAAATACTAAAGATGAGGCTCTACACTACTTTTAAATCTATAAGGCAGAAGTTGAGAATCAACTTGAAAAGAAAATTAAACGAGTCCGATCAGATCATGGTGGAGAGTACTTCTCGAGTCAGTTTGATTCTTTTTGTGTGGAACATGGCATTATTCATGAGAGTACACCTCCCTATTTACCCCAGTCAAATGGGGTTACCGAGCGGAAAAACCGTACTCTAACTGATTTGGTTAACGCCATGTTAGATACATCGGGTTTACCCAAGGCATGGTGGGAGGAGGCTATATTGACGGCATGTCATGTCCTGAATAAAGTTCCGACAAAGGATAATGAGATCATTCCCTATGAGAAATGGGCGAAGATAAGGACAACACTCTCATACTTGCGTACTTGGGGCTGTTTGGCGAAAGTCAATGTGCCGATCCCCAAAAAGCATAAGCTTGGACCAAAGACTGTGGACTGTGTTAATTTGGGCTACGCTAGGAACAACATTGGCTATAGATTACTAGTAGTGAAACCTGAGGTACCTGACCAGAAGGTCGGTACAATTATGGAGTCTAAGGATGCTACATTATTCGAGGATATTTTTACTATGAGAGATATGAAAAGCACTTCTAGACAGGAGTCTGAGGAGACTCCTGAGCCTGCCATTCCTATGGAATATTATGAACAAACACATGATGAAAATCCTGAGGAGGATGACGAGGTAACCCTTGGTAGGGGCAAGAGACAAAGGATTGCAAAGACCTTTGGTGATGATTTCTTCGTGTACCTCATGGATGATACTCCTGCTTCTATTTCAGAAGCGTATGCCTCTCCAGAAGCTGACTACTAGAAGGATGCGGTCCGAAGCGAGATGGATTCCATCATGGCTAATGGGACATGGGAGATCACTGACCGTCCCTATGGTTGCAAACCATTGGGATGTAAGTGGGTGTTCACGAAGAAGCTTATGCCCGATGGTACGATTGAAAAGTAGAAGGCTAGGCTTGTGGCCAAGGGCTATGACTAGAAAGAAGAAGAAGATTTCTTCCATACTAATTCACCTGTGGCCAGACTGACCACCATTCGAGTATTACTATCATTGGCGGCCTCGCGTGGTCTTCTCGTCCACCAAATGGATGTTAAGACGGCTTTTCTGAATGGAGAGCTAAACGAGGAAATCTACATGCAACAGCCAGATGGCTTTGTGATAGATGGTCAGGAAAGAAAGGTGTGTAGGTTCCCGAAATCTCTATATGGCCCGAAACAAGCACCTAAGAAATGGCATGATAAGTTTAATGCAACTCTAACATCTGTTGGCTTCGTTGTTAATGAAGCTGACAAATGTGTATACTATCGCCATAGTGGGGGCGAAGGAGTTATAGTGTGCTTGTATGTTGATGACATACTGATATTCGGAACCAACCTCAAAGTCATTAGGAGGTCAAGTCGTTTCTATCTCAGAACTTTGAGATGAAAGACCTTGGTGTGGCTGATGTTATCTTGAACATCAAGGTACTGAGAGATAATGAGGGTGGGATTACACTTCTGCAATCCCATTATGTTGAGAAGGTTTTGAGCCATTTTTGATATTCGGACTGCAAACCATCTCAAACACCATGTGATCCTAGTGTGTTGGTTCGAAAGTTCAAAGGCACAACTAAGGATGAACTGAGATACTCTCAAATCATTGGTTCACTCATGTACCTAGCAAGTGCAACGAGGCTTGACATCGCGTTTGCTGTGAGCAAACTGAGCCGGTTTGTTTCCAACCCGGGTGATGTGCATTGGCATGCTATTGAGAGAGTTATGCGCTATCTGAGGTACTATGGACTACGAACTTCACTATGCGGGATACCCGTCGGTACTTGAAGGGTATAGTGATGCGAATTGGATCTCTAATGCTAATGAGATGAAGGCCACAACTGGGTATATGTTTACTATTGGAGGTGGCACTATTTCCTAGAAGTCTTGAAAGCAAACGATCTTAACGAGATTGACAATGGAAGCAGAATTAACCGCATTCAACACATTTGGTGTCGAAGCAGGATGGCTTCGAGATCTTTTGATGGACTTGCCATTGGTTGATAAACCAGTTCCGGCTATCCTTATGAACTGTGACAATCAGACTATCATCACCAAGGTGAAAAGTTCAAAGGACAACATGAAGTCCAATAAACACATAAGAATGAGATTAAAAGCTGTCAGAAAATTAAGAAATTTCGGAGTGATAGGGTTGGAGCATGTCCATGCAGCTAAGAATCTGGCAGACCCCTTTACAAAAGGGCTATCAAGTGTTGTGATAGATAATGCATCGAGGGAGATGGGTATGAGACCCACATAAGTTGCCATGGTGGTAGCCCAACATATGTGATCGGAGATCCCGTGAAGTAGGACCTGGGAAAACAAGCCAGTGGTGAACTGAGAAGAGTAACTATACTAACCCACTCCGTTGGAGATGCAATACTCTCAATACTGTATGGTAGGATGACTACTGTCTTAATGTGTTTCAAAGCTTATGCAAGCAAGATGCTATCCTATAAAGCAATCTTTGGAGGAACACACCTATGTGAGCCCGACTGCTGGTCACAATCTATGAGATTGGGGTGATCTCTAGTAAGCTCATGAATAGGCCAGGAGTGTGACTTATATGCTCCACCCAAGGGGTCAGCCTTCGGCAGCCTAGTACTAGTAACACATGTGGTGAAGCTTCTTTACGCCAAACTGACAATTCAAGGCTTAGTCCATTGTTCAGTTGTGAGGGAGTGTAGCTACTTGCTCTAGGTGAAGTTCAACCTTAACAGGTCTTCATTGAAACACTGGTATATCGAAACAACAATCGGAACAGAGGACACAATGGCCCTCGAGATCTGGTGGGGGATTGCTGAAATATGGGGTGGGATTTAGGCCCATCTAGCAATTTCTGAAAATCTCTAAGGCCCATGTGGGTTTATTGGCACTAGGTGTACTGGGAAGTTTAGTCCTACCCCGCTAGTGGAGAAGGAGTTGGACCTCTTTATAAGGGATTGTCTTAGTTTCTGACAGCTGGGCCACGATTTGAGACGTCGGATCGTGGGATGTCACGGACATGGGTCGACCTAACCCTAGCCACCACAATCAGATCACATCTGCTCCACGGGCACGCCCATCGTCGTTCCTTTGTTGTTGTTGCCTCCGATGACTCCATCCCGTCCGCCGCGTACACGGTCGACGGGAGAGAAGGTCTTCGAAACCCCACCTCTCCGGATCTGGTATGGGAGAGGGGTGAATAGATTTTTGGCAAGCGACTACGCGACTACTCGCCTCCATCCGTCTGCTTCCTCTACGTCTGTGTCATCTTCATCATCACCATGTCGCAGTCCAACGCTGACAGTCTCGCCGCCGAGAAACTTGAAGCCGACAAGAAGGCCGCCGAGGATGCCACTGTTGCCATCGCCGCCGCGGCCTCTGCATGGCCTACTGAAGGGTATTACTCGTTTATCCCGCTCCTACTGTTTTCTCTTATAGCTATGCTAGCATTATACGTAGATGTATCTGCCATTATCATAGCATGTGCTTGCATGATTCAATGTCATTATATTGTTAATTTAGTCAATGCCATAGTAGTGATTTATGTATGGATTAAGTTAATCGAAAAATTGCCAATTTACTCAGCAGTGGAATCCACCATACAATCTCTATAGCTCCTTAGGCTATCTTGTCATGACGTGGTGCCCTCCGTAATGTTGGCATCCTTGCATGCATGCCGGTGAGGACCCGGTCAAGTGACTGTAACTCCCATTTTCTTCGCAACAGTCTCCAGAGCCGTAAAAAAGAAAGCAATTTGTAGATGATGGCACTAGGATGGTGAAGAGATTCTCAAAATAGCTTTTGCTTCACTTTATAAATAAAACAATAACAAAAAAACCATGGCCAAAAGATACATGAGGGTGAGGTTTCCCTCTTACAAAGCCGATCTCTTTATTTCTAGTAGTCCAGGATAACCAAGCAATGGCTACATGTACATCAGTCTGGTTCGCAGAAGGACCGTACTTTCTTGTAAACTTGGTTAAGACCGAGAGGCCTCCTTGAGTAATGAATGAAGGCCGCAAACGGCTTCCATGCAAGGTTGTGGTCAACTCACCGACTGCTACTCACAAGAGCGTGGAAATCGGTGAATCCAGTTAGGTTTGAAGATGATCCAGTCAGGATAGGGTGTGTGTCTCCATCTATTCATTTATAAAACGAAACCCATGTTACAACCATCGCACGATCCACAAGGTTCACCTAGACTGGATTTGTCCCATGTTCAAAACTTTCACCAGAGTAAAATAGTAAGAGCATCTACAACCGGCCGGGCCTGGCAAATCCGGCCCCTCAAACGCTCGTGGAAGCGTCCGCCGGCCCTAACCAGACACTCCTCAAAAAATGTAATACACATCTGGACACCTCAATTATCATATATCAAATCCATACAAACTCATGCAACTACGTCGACACACATGTATCGTGTAGCGATCCGACCTCAAACGGCCAAATCTCTATGCATAAGTGTCATCCCTGGATCGGTAATGCTGACACACACAGTACTTGAGGATTTATAATAGAGTTAAATCACACACTTACTACATCGAATGTCTCAAAAGAGACCTTATTATAATAATATGGCTGAAGGCCATCTAATGAAGATAACAGCGGAAGGCTTCAAAGGTAAATGAGTCCATCAACTCCAACGGCATAGCTGAGTGCACGGCAATGACCTAGCGCACCTTACTCTTCATCTGGAAAGTCTGCAACATAATACGTTGCAGCCTAAAACATGCCAGCACATGGAATATGCTGGCAAAATAATATCGTAGAGCAATTAACATGTAACAGCTATACTATACGCATATTTGGCTGGTGGAGGCTCTAGGGTTATATTTTTGCAGAAAGCTAGTTTTTCCCTAACAAAGGAATATATTTTATTTCACTACAAAGTTTGTTCAAAATATTGAGAATGGTAACCCCATCTCAGTCCCAAAATTAATAATCATTAACCCAACAAGTTAATTAAGTAAAGTGATGAGATCAACATAATAATTCAAGCACCAGATACTCAAGATGTCCATAACGCGGGACAAGGCTAACCATGATTAGTTTATACACTCTGTAGAGGTTTGCACACTTTTCCCCACAAGACTCGATCTCCTCCATTGTATTTCTCACATCGCATGGTGTTTGAGAAATGGATGACCGAGACACAGTCTTTCCAAAGAGGTCCCCTTAACCGATAGATAGGCCGGTACACCTACAATCCCCTAGATCTGCTAGCCATCATGGAAAGGATTCCCACAACTTACTCAACTATGCCAGAGCCCATAATGGCTTGTGGCTCCACACGGAAGTTTCCATCATGAATAACATAATGATTCCTTTGAGCCTGGGTGGCGAACCATCAGAAAAATCACATGGAGACCCCGGGATTCTCCTTTGGACAACACTGGATTTCCCTAGGTGTGCACAAACCAATCCACCCAAATGTGTGTTAAAGTAGCCACCTTAAGTAAACCCTTAGTTCATAATGATACTCACAACTGTCATGAATCACTCAAACCAAACCACGTCTACGAGCATGGCATGGCAAAGTATAATAAGCATAACGTAGTAACCTCCAAGGTTTGTATAAAAGGGAAATAGGTACTACATCAACAACTACTTCCCAATACCCACATGTTTAAGCAGATCTTACTCATGCAATATTTGAGAGTTGAGACTAATGCATAAAAATAGGGTAATAAGGGATATGATCAAAGTGTTACTTGCCTTGCTGACGATCTGAAAACCCTAGTGACTCGTAGTAGCATGCTTCGCACTCCGGAAACTCTATCATAAACGAACAATAACATACATAAGCACTCAGGAAATAGATGCAAGGGTAAAACTCGAATGAAAAGATCCAAACTGAAAGTACAAGTGAAGAGCTTCGATTTGCAAAAAGAATCAATTGAATCGGATCTACGAAACACAAACTACGATAAAAAGAAGTTCAAAATCAAATTTGCTTGCAACCAAATTTTAAATTGTCAAAACCATGTTCAAGTTGGTTAACTAGAAAGAGGGGTTTGAGACGAAGGATTTGGCATTGGTTTCACTGGATATGGACGAGCGAGCAAAAAGTTGCGGAGGTTTGAAAATAAGGGGCTAATCTGTGATAAAAATAATCACGAATAGGTCCCTGGCCGAAAATAAAATAAAAAGAAAAAACTACGGAACGAACGTTTGTTATTAGAGACAAACGAACGAATACGTTCGCTAATAGAAAGGTTCAGACGAACATTCGCTAATTAGCAAACTAAAAAAACCGATCTAATCGATCTAAATCGAAAACCAAAAAAACCGTAAACCTAAGAAAACCGAAGGGTTTATACCGTTCAGCCGGGGTTGACCGACGTCGAGATCCGGCGGGCGGCGGCAGGACTCCGGCGAGGCGGAGCGGCGTGCGGCGCGGGCGCGAGCTACGGCGCAAGCGGCGACAACTATGGCTAGCGGCAGCGGTGGCGGTGCGGCTCGGCTGCGGTGGAGGCGGGCTACGTCGGTGGGGCGGGGCGGCATATAAAGGGGTCGGGGGCTCTGACTTGGGCAGGGGGCGACGCGAGAGGCGTGGCGGCCCCGGACTCCGGTGAGTCCGCCTCGGCCACGGCTCGGGAAGGCGGCAGCGCGTGTGAGCCGGCTGGGCCCTCGGCCCAGTCGGCCAAAGTTTTTTTTAAATAAAATCTTGACCGAAGAAAATCATAATAAAATATTTAAAAAATCTAGAAATGCCAAAAACAATTTTCATCGTCTAAATCTAAATTTTAGAAGAAAGTGAACATTTTTCTGGCCTAAAAATGCAATTTTCAAAACTGCATATTTTTCTAATTCAAATAAAATAGCAAATAAAATACAAATAAAATATATTTTGATTTTAATATTTTTCCTCCAATATTCCTCTCCTTTTTGAAGAAGTCATATTATCTTCTCTCTTTTAATTTAAATATTGGAAATAATTGGAGAGGAAATTATTAAAATCAAAATGATCCTCTTTTCAAATTTGAGAAAAATTCAAATATGAAAATGTATGAAATCCCCAACTCTCTCCTTGGGTCCTTGAGTTGCTTAAGATTTCTAGGATCACAACCAACAATGCAAGTAAAATATGAGATGCATATGATGACCTATGTATAACATCCAAATTGAAAATTTGGGATGTTACAAACCTACCCCCTTTAAGATGAATATCACCCTCGAGATTCGGGTTGGCTAGAAAATAGGTGTGGGTGGTCTTTCCGTAGGTCTTCCTCTCGCACCTAGGTGGCTTCATCCTTGCTATGGTGGCTCCACTGAACTTTGCAAAACTTGATAACCTTACTGCGTGTAACTCGGCTAGCAAACTCAAGAATCTTGACGGGCTTCTCCTCGTAGGTTAGGTCACTATCCAACTGAATTTCTTCTAGGGGCACTGTATCTCTCAGAGGAATATCGACCATATCAGGATGGCACTTCTTCAACTAGGAAACATGAAACACATCACGAACTCCTAACAATCCTTCGGGTAACTCCAACTTGTAGGAAACTTCTCCCATACATTCCAGAACTCGGTATGGTCCTACAAATCTCGAGGCTAACTTACCCTTAACTCCAAAGCGTCTAAACTCCCCAGAGGTGAAACTCGAATATATGCTCTATCTCCAATTTCATAGACTACCTCCTTGCATTTGGTGTCGGCATAACTCTTCTGCCTGGACTGAGCTACCTTCAGTCTATCTCGAATCAACTTAACCTTCTCTTCAGACTCCTTGATTAAATCTGGTCCAAACAACTGACGGTCTCCGACTTTATCCCACATTAACGGTGTTCCGCACCTTCTTCCATACAGAGCTTCGAAGGGTGCCATTTTCAAACTAGCCTGATAACTGTTGTTGTATGAGAACTCTACATAAGGCAAATTGTCATCCCAACTAGATCCATAATCTAGCGCATAAGCTCTCAACATGTCCTCCAGAATCTGATTGACTCTCTCAGTCTGTCCATCTGTCTGCGGGTGAAAGTTGTACTGAACTCTAGCCTAGTACCCAAAGTCTGGTGCAGCTGATTCCAAAACTTCGAAGTAAACAATGTCCCTCTATCCGATACGATGGTCCTCGGGACTCCATGCAGACATACTTTTCTGGTCATATATATCTTGGCCAACTTCGCGCTCATATAAGTAGTTTTCACTGGGATAAAGTGAGCTACCTTGGTCAAGCGATTAACTACTACCCAGATTGAATCATATCTTGATCGGGTCCTGGGTAATCCGGTGATAAAGTCCATGCCAAGTTTGTCCCACTTCCATTCTGGTATCGGCATAGGCTGTAATAATCGTGTTGGTTTCTGATGTTCTGCCTTCACTCTCTGACATACATCACATACTGCTACATACTCGGCAATATCCTTCTTCATACATGTCCACCAGAAACGTTCCTTCAAATCCAAATACATCTTGGTGTTTCCGGGGTGAATCGAGTATGGCGAGTCATGAGCTTCCTGAAGTATTATCTTCCTGATCTCTGCATTATTGGGCACATCTATATGATCCTCAAACCATAAGGTCGCGTGCCCATCCTCACGAAAACCCTTGGCTTTTTCTTTGCTCATCTTCTCCTTTATCTCCGCAATTTCCTTATCATCCTTCTGAGCTTCTCGAATTTTCCCAATAATATAGATTGTACCTCCATTGCTGCAACAAAACCTCTTAGAACTATCTCCAAAGGAAGTTCCTTGAGATCGTCTACTAACTCCTACGGTAATCCTCCTCTTACGAGGGTATTTACATAACTCTTGCAGCTCAAAGCGTCTGCTACGACATTGGCCTTTCCTGGGTGATAGTGTAGCTTCATATCATAATCCTTTATGAGCTCCAACCATCTCCTCTGCCTGAGGTTCAGCTGCTTTTGCGTGAAAATGTACTTCAAACTCTTGTGATCCGTGCACACATCACAATGGTTTCCAATCAGAAAATGTCTTTAGGTCTTGAGCGCATGCACTACGGCTGCTAACTCCAAATCATGCGTGGCATAATTCAACTCATAAGGTCGAAGCTGTCGTGAGGAATATGAAACAACTCTCCTGTCCTGCATCACTACACCTCCAGGTCCCAAGCGAGAAGCGTCGCAATACACTTGGAAATCTTTGCGTATATCCGGAAGAATCAGTACTAGGGCTGTAACCAAACATTTCTTGAACTCCTGAAAACTGGCCTCACAATCCTCGGTCCATTTAAACTTGGTGTCCTTCTTCAACAACTCCGTCATGGGTTTTGCAATCTTGGAAAAATTCTCAATGAACCTCCTGTAAGATCATGCGAGTCCCAGAAAAATGCGGATCTCTCCAGCTGAGGTGGGTGCGAACCACTCAGTGACAGACTGAACCTTGGTAGCATCTACTGCTATACCTTCTCCTGATATAACATGTCCAAGAAATCCAACTTCCTTTAACCAAAACTCACATTTGCTGAACTTGGCGTATAGCTGATGTTCCCTGAGCTTCTCGAGAACTAAGTGCAAATGCTCCTTGTGTTCCTCTTCATTCTTCCAGTACACCAAAATATCATCAATGAACACCACAACAAACTTGTCCAAAAACTCCATGAACACCTTGTTCATCATACTCATAAAATAGGCAGGGGCATTAGTCAATCCAAAAGACATGACCGTGTACTCATATAGCCTGTACCTTGTGGTAAAAGCTGTCTTAGGTATATCATGTTCCCAAATCTTCAACTGGTGGTAACCTGATCGAAGATCGATCTTGGAGAATACTTTAGCTCCTTGCAACTGGTCAAACAGATCATTGATCATCGGTAGTGGGTACTTATTCTTGATCGTTACTTCATTCAACGCCCGATAATCAACAACCATTCTCAAAGATCCATCCTTCTTCTCAACTAAGAGCACTGGGGCTCCCCCACGGTGATGAACTTGGTCGGATGTAACCTTTCTCCAATAACTCCTTCATCTGTTTCTTAATTTCCTCCATATCATTCGCGGGCATCTGATACGGTCTTCGATATTGTTTCGGTGCTTGGCAACAGCTCAATCAAAAACTCTATGTCTCGATCTGGCGGCATGCCTGGTAGTTCCACTAGAAATACATCCGAGTAATCCTTCACAACAGGCACTTCTTCTTGAACAACTCCCGAGAGGGAATTTACTTGGGCCTCCTTAGCGCATGCCTAGACACATACTTGATCCTTTTTCCCTCCGGGGCGGTGAGTAGAATTGACTTACTAGCACAATCGATATTTCCTCCATACATGGATAGCCAATCCATGCCTAATATCACATCCAATCCTTGTGACTCCAAAATTATCAGGTCTAAGGAGAAAACATGACTACCTATGGTCAATGGCATCTGAAAACATCCACTGCTTGCCATATACTCCGCTCCAGGTGTGCTTACTAACATAGGTGTCTTAAGAACTTTGGTGGGCAACTTATATTTATCCACAAATCCCCTTGATATGTATGAATGCGATGCACCAATCTCAAAAAGAACTATTGCAGTAAATGACATAATAAAAAACTAACCTATAACTGCATCTGGCTGTTCTTCAACCTCCTCCACATTAACGTGGTTCACTTGTCCTATGGTGAAAGGGTTGGGCTTCTTCCCAGAGTTTCCATTTCCGTTGCCATTCTTCAACTCTGAGCAATCATTGGCGTAATGTCCAGTCTTCCTGCACTTGTAACAGGTAACATGGCTTAGGTCCTTCTTGGCGGGCGTTGCTGGAGTGGAATGGTTCTGGCTGCTGCTTCCCCCATTCCCGTTTCCATTCTTAGGCCGACTGTGGTTATGCGAGCTTCCTCCATTGTGAGTATGGCCTCCATGGTTATGTGTGTAACCTCCAGAGTTAGGGGTAAAGCGAGGCTTCTGCTGAGCTCCAAAATTGTACTTCCCTTGTCCATACTTCCGGTTGCGGCTCTCTATCTGCTGTTGTTTGCTTTTAATCATAAGGGCCCTGTCTACCAACTCCTGGTGGTTATTAAATGTTGCCACCATCAACTGCATACTGATCTCATCATTCAGCCCTTCCATAAACTTCTCCTACTTCGCGACATCTGTGGCCATATCATCTGGGGCATAGCGAGCTAACTTGCTAAACACATCCATGTACTGCCCCACAGTACGATTTCCCTGGCGTAAGTTGCGAAACTCACGCTTCTTCATATTCATTGCTCCTGTAGAGACATGGGCTATGCGGAAAGCTTGCTGAAATTGATCCCATGTGACATTGGCTATGGGAAAAGTGGTTGTGTAATTCTCCCACCATGAGGCTGCGGGTCCATCCAGTTGGTGTGCGACAAAACGCACCTTCTCGGCATCTATGCAACCTGCGGTGGTCAGCTCCCTTCCAATCCCGCGGAGCCAGTCATCGGCAACAATCAGCTCGGTGCTACTGGAAAACACCGGCGGATTCAACCTCAGAAAACGGGCTAAGTTGTCAACTGGGGGTGGTGGCGGTGGGTTGTTATTGTTGTTGTTGTTGCCTTGGTTCTGGACTAGTAGTTGCATCAAGGCATTCTACTGTTGGATCAACTGAGTAAGCTCTGGTGGGAAGACAAATCTGGGGTCACGCCTCGGAGGCATCTGATAGGTTTAGAGGGGAGAGATTAGAATAGAGTGAGGTCTAAGGATAAAATCACTACCCATATGCACATGAGACAAACACACAATCATAATCACACCACTCAATTCAAACAAGGGCATACAATCGAGCTAGCTACCGTTACAGAATACTCGAACTATTCTATATACATGGAGGAATACTATTCATAATATGGTGGTCAACTAGAAATTTTGATTGGAAGAAGACTCCATGATATCTGCTCCAGCTTCGTCTTCATAGTCATCATCACTGTCGGGGTCGGAGTCGGTGTCGTCGATGATGATGTGGTCTTTGGGATGGTCGTCACCTCCTGGCGCAGGGTCTCCCATGAATATTCCTAGCTTCTTCTTCAGGTCTTCATTCTTCTCCAGTAGTACTGCAATTTCCTCTTCATATCCATTGAGTGTATACTTGAGCTCTTCTTCTAGCTCCATGTTCCTGGGCATCACTTTCTTCAGGTCTATCATGCTGGCGCACATCTGGTTCTCCTGACGACGAATGTGTTGGTTTAACTCTTGAATGTAGGCTACAATGGACTTGTCCCTCCTGGTGCAGATCATCTCCCATTGCTCATCTCGGCGTCCACATATCTGGTAGATGGTGTCCTTAAGATCCTTGTGGTATACTTCACTGATGCATCCCATGGCGATGTGAGCTGCCATGCTCTTTCCTAGACTCCTGGTTGGTGCATCAAAGGAAAACTCTATGGGCTCCGTAACTGGCGTGAAAGTCGTTCTTGGAACATGTACTCGAACTGTCCAGCGCTCTTCTTCCGGTAGAGTGGCAGTGTAGGTCCCAGTGAAGCTCGGTATTTCGATGTTCAGGTACCTAGTGGCCTCCTTCAAGTGTCATCCAAAAGGTGTATCTTCATCCGGTTGAGAAAACTTGTTCCTTGGGTCCGCCATCTATAGAGTAGAAAGTGGAGAAGAGTCGGAAATGAGTAGAGAAGAGGGTCCTATGGCTTATCTTAGTGACCGTGTCCTACAGTCAGCGTGTGCTCTGATACCATCTTGTAGCGATCTGACCTTAGACGGTCAAATCTCTGTGCATAAGTGTCATCCCTGGATCGGTAATGCTGACACACACAATACTCAAGGATTTATAACAAAGTTAAATCATACACTTATTACATCGAATGTCTCAAAAGAGAACTTATTACAATAATATGGCTGAAGGCCATCTAATGAAGATAACAGCGGAAGGCTTTGAAGGTAAATCAGTCCATCAACTCCAATGGCATAGCTGAGTGCACGACAACGACCTAGCACACATTACTCTTCGTCTGAAAAGTCAGCAACATAATACGTTGCAGCCCGAAACGGGTCAACACATGAAATATGCTGGGAAAATAACAACATAGAGCAATTAACATGTAATAGCTATAACTATATGCATATTTGGCTGGTGGAGGCTCTAGGGTTATATTTTTGCAGAAAGCAAGTTTTTCCTTACAACAAAGGAATATATTTTATTTAACTACAAAGTTTGTTGAAAACATTGAGAATGGTAATCCCATCTCAATCCCAAAATTAATAATCATTAACCCAACAAGTTAATTAAGTAAAGTGATGAGATCAACATAATATTTCAAGCACCAGATACTCAAGATGTCCATAACCGGGGACACGGCTAACCATGATTAGTTTATACACTCTGCAGAGGTTTGCGCACTTTTCCCCACAAGACTCGATCTCCTCCATTGTGTTTCTCACACTGCATGGTGTTTGTGAAATGGATGATCGAGACACAGTCTTTCCGAAGAGGTCCCCTTAACCGATAGATAGGCCGGTACACCTACAATCCCCTACATCTGCTAGCCCATCATGGAAAGGATTCCCACAACTTACTCAAATATGCAGAGCCCATAATGGCTTGTGGCTGCAAAAGGAAGTTTCCAGCATGAATAACATAATGATCCCTTTGAGCCTGGCTGGCGAACAATAGGAAAAATCACACGGATGTCCCGGGATTCTCCTTTGGACAACACTGGATTTCCCCAGGTGCCCACAAACCAATCCACCCAGATGTGTGTTAAAGTAGCAACCTTAAGTAAACCCTTAGTTCATAATGATACTCACAACTGTCATGAATCACTCAAACCAAACCACGTCTACGAGCATAGCATAGCAAAGTATAATAAGTGTAACGTAGTAACTCCCAAGGTTTGTACAAAAGGGCAATAGGTACTACATCAACAACTACTTCCCAATACCCACATGTTTAAGCAGATCCTACTCATGCAATATTTGATGGTTGAGACTAATGCATAAAAACTAGGTAATAAGGGATATGTTCAAAGTGTTACTTGCCTTGCTGATGATCTAAAAACCCTAGTGACTCGTAGTAGCACGGTTCGCACTCCGGAAACTCTATCGTAAACAAACAATAACATTCATAAGCACTCAAGAAATATATGCGAGGATAAAACTCGAATGAAAAGATCCAAACTAAAAGTACAAGTGATGAGTTTCGATTTGCAAAAAGAATCAAATGAATCGGAGCTACGAAACACAAACTACGATCAAAAGAAGTTCAAAATCAAATCTGCTTGCAACCAAATTTTATATTGTCAAAACCATGTTCAAGTTGGTTAATTGGAAAGAGGGGTCCGAGATAAAGAATTTGGCGTTGGTTTCACTGGATTTGGATGAGCGAGCAAAAAGTTGCGGAGGTTTGAAAATCAGGGGCTAATCTACGATAAAAATAATCTTGAATAGGTCCCTGGTCGAAAATAAAATAAAAAGAAAAAACTACGGAACGAACGTTCGTTATCAGGGACAAATGAACGAATACGTTCACTAACAGAAACGTTCGGACGAACGTTCGCTAATTAGCGAACTCGAAAAGAACCAATCTAACCGGCCTAAATCGAAAACCGGAAAAAATCGTAAACCTAAAAAACCGAACGGTTTATACCGTTTAGCCGGGGTTGACCGACAGCGAGATCCGGCAGGCGGCTGCATGACTCTGTCAAGGCGGGGCGGTGATGAGGACATAACTACCTCGGATACGACCAAAAATATTGCATACAGGCATATTTGTCAGGTGATTTCTAGTGCAAACTATTCAATAATCTATTTATGTTATCCAGAACAAAAATACTTCATACACTTTTGTGTTTTGTCTAATTGCAGGTGTATGGGACATTTGTACAATCCCCATATGAAGATAAGGAAAAATGAGAAGTTTAGGTTCTGTTCAAAAAGTTCTCTCATGTCACTTTTGGGCCAAGAGAAGATAGAGTCCAAGTCTCTCACGTTCTGGATTCAGATTCGGACTGCACAGAGATACCTGACTCAAAACGCCAACAACTTTTTCATACGGACTCCGAATTGGGTGATTCTTTTTTTGTTGGAAAGTATATTTCGTGCTCTTTCCAACGCAATTGGATTCACCTTCAAATTCGGCCGGAGCGTTGAGATATCAACGAAACAATCTGACGCTGCAGCAGAATCGGAGTCAAACAACAAGTCCAAAGGTGTTGCATCACCTCCACTTGGGCCCATGGGCCTTGTACGACCTAGGGTTAGTTTTAGGCTGCCTTGGGACGTCCTCCCACCTCTTTGGCCGCCACCCCTTGCTCCTATATAAGTAGATCCATCTAGTAGCTTTTTCTTTGGAATTTGCTTAGTTAAAAGTTACCCATTGCAACTTTGTGTACTTCGTTTGTGTCCAACGACCAGACCAAGACCGCTTACGGATCCCCACCATTATCAATACTTCATATATATTCGCAATATTCAGATTGCTTCTATCATATTCTTGCTCGTTTTTCGATTGCGTGTAGGAATAGACCTTCGTGGTCAGGTTGATTGTGCTCCGGCGTGGTCAATAACCTCTCGGAGTTGGTTTAGCGATTGCTAAGGCGCAACGTCGTGCACGTTTGTAGTCAGATCGTCAAAGTCGTCTCCACCAAATCGATAGTTATCATCTCATCGAAAGATCGAGACACCCTCGCCTCTATCAGGCGGCGGGCGACGCGGGCGCAAGCTGCGGCGGTGGTGCGGCTCGGTTGTGGTGGAGGCGGGCTGCGGCGGCGGGGTGGAGAGGTGGCGGCGGGGCGGTGCGACATATAAAGGGGTCGGGGGGGCTCCAACTTGGGCAGGGTGCGACGCGGGCGGTGTGGCGGCGCCGGACTCCGGTGAGTCCGCCTCGGCCACGGCTCGGGAAGGCGGTGGCACGCGTGAGCCGGCTGGGTCTTCGGCCCAGTCGGGCGAAGTTTTTTTTAAATAAAATATCGCCTGAAGAAAATCCTAATTAAATATAAAAAAATTTCTAAAAAATGCGAAAAATAATTTTCACCGTCTCAATCTAATATTTAGAACAAAATGAACATTTTTCTAGCCTAAAAATGCAATTTTCAAAAATACATATTTTTCTAATTCAAATAAAATAGCAAATAAAATATAATTTGATTTTCATATTTTTCTCCAATATTCCTCTCCTTTTTAAGAAGTCATATTATCTTCTCTTTTTAAAATTAAATATTGGAAATAATTGGAGAGGAAATTATTAAAATTAAAATGATCCTCTTTTCAAATTTGAGAAAAATTCAAATATGAAAATTTATGAAATCTCCGAGTCTCTCCTTGGGTCCTTGAGTTGCTTAAGATTTCTAGCATCACAACCAAAAATGCAAGTAAAATATGAGATGCATATGATGACCTATGTATAACATCCAAATTGAAAATTTGGATGTTACACATCGTCCGGCTACTTCATCACGCTACACTAAACATGCCATCGGACTACCAAAATTTGGCAAGTTTAGCTATGGTGGAGTTCATCCATGGCTGCCTTGCCCTTCCCGGTGCCCTTGTCGTCCTTCTCGCGGAAGTACCGGCCGAAGACGCAGTACAGATCGAGCCGGATCTGCTCGTCGCCAGAGGTGTCCTCGTCGTCGTTGCCCTCCTTCTCCTCCTTCGGTGGCTGTCCGGCCATGGCACGGACCGCCCGATTTAGCTCTCGGATGAGGGCACGAATGGCTTCCTCCTCTGCGGCCGCCCGCACCGTCGCATCAGCCTCCTTCGTCGCCGCCATTTTCGCCGCGATACGAGCCTCGGCGGCCCTTATCCTCTCCTTCCCACGGCGGACCACCCGTTCCCGGTGGGACTCATACTCTGCCCGACCGGTGATAGGGAAGGACATGTGTTCCGGCTGGGACCGCGAGGATCCAGCACCAGAGAACCCCGAGCGCCCAATGAGCCGAGCTATGGCGTTGTGGCAGACGGACCCGTCCGTCGTTCGGGCGCTGTCCTCCCGGGAGCGGCATAGTGCAATGCGAACTACCATTGCCTCCTCCAACCCACACGGGATGACACCCCAATCGACGGATCCAGACTGGTCAGAGTCTGATCCACTGCCTGCCATGGCGGAGAAGGACGAAAACCACCGGAGGTGAGCTCGGGTGACGGAGGGGAGTGGAGGGGAGTGGAATGAAGTGGCTAGGGTTTGCTCCGGCGAGAGGATGGGGACGAATATAAGTGGGGTCGGGTGGGCCAGCATGGGCCAGGTCCGACGTGGCATGCGTGCCCGGGAGCCCCTATATCCTCCGCCTATTTGGGCTGGATATGGGGGTGCAGGTCAGCCCGGGCGTTTGAGGCCCTTTTGAGGCGTCCCTCCGAGTGGAAAAAATGTGACCGGTGAGTGACCAGGCAGCCTGTCCGGACGTATGAGACATGTTTAAGAGATCCGGCTAGATGCTCTAAATTCCGGAAAGTAATAATTGAAAACATCTCAGGGTTATTACAAAACAACTAAATTCACCAACCCTAGCATTGCAGAAGGAATGTGATCACATGAACTTCATCATCCAGTTAAGGGTTCATCTTCACCTCTTCAAGAAAAGCCCTCCCTTCATGAGCTGCCCACAAGTTTCTAGTTTCCGTGTCTGGTCCTGGTTCCAATTGTTAGTAGTAATCTTGACAAGTAAGGTTATTAGCTAGATTAGATTAGTTAGTTAGCCGACGCTGTGTGTGGTTAAGTCTAGTTGAGCGCAAACCGAAACAAGTAGCTGTGTTGCTTGGCCGGTGCGTTGCTTGCATAGAGACGTACGTGCGTGTGCGTGGGCGTACATGTAGTTAGCTGGTTAGCGGCCGGTATGCGTCGTGCGTGAGTTAGTGCGGTGTGTGACCGCTGGCCCTGGGTGCGTGGGTCAGGCTATTTAAGCAGAGTTGAGGGCCGCGACGTCGACAAGTGGTTAGTGATGTAGTCGTGTGTGTGCGCGTGCGTTCTCAGCGGTGGTTTGTGCCACCACGTCGGTATGTGCCAAGGTCAGTTTGTGCCCAGTAAAGATTAGGCCGTTCGTGCGGTGAGGTGTTTGTGCGCCGGAAAAACTTGTGTCCAGTATATTTCTCCTTTCACCTTTGTCTAAGCGAGTGAAAGAGGAGATGAGCGGCGAGCTGGTCCGGGGATTGTCCCAACACTAATGGTGCCCTTTGTTTTACAATCACGTTTCTGAAATCTGAACACAACAGTTACATCTGACTTTTACATCCGAGGTTCTATTTCTTCACATGGTCTGTGCTATTTCACATTTACATCTGACCTTTCCTTCGCGCATACTCTGAGGTTCTATTTCTTCACATGGTCTGTGCTATTTCACATTTACATCTGACCTTTCCTTCGCGCATACACGGAGCTGCTATCTCTGAAAATTCCCCATGGTTGCGAATCCCCTGCTCGAGAGGCGAAACCTCGCCCAAGTGGAATTGCGGCCGTCAGCAGCTGCTCGCCCAAGCCTCCTCTTGCCACCGCCGCTGATGCCGGACTTCCTCGAGCTGCTGTACGTGGAGAAGGCATAGTAGGATGAGACGGTGTTGCTGTCCGTGACCGGCACCGCCATGCTGACCGAGCTCACTGGCAGCAGGCAGTTGGCCATCAGGGCATGGGCGCCATCACCAGCGCCGTGCGTATCGTGTCGGTCTTGGCCGTGCTCGTTGTCGCCGCGGAGGAAGGTGATGTCGAGCTCGAACAGCTCCTCGTCGTCGTCGGTGACCATCATCTCTCCGTGACTGTAGCTGCCCCCGTCGTCGCTAGTCAGCACCTCGTCATCGTCGCCGTCCTCGATCATCGTGATTGCGCCGATGGTTTCTTGGCCGATGGCCTCGACTTCCATGGCTAACGACATTGCGCAAGCTACGCGCCTCCGATCACTTGTGGCTACTTGAGATCGGACAGGTGCGGTGCAGGGGCTATATAGCTGCACACGTGCGTCGTTCACGCGCCAACATGTTAGGATTTAGTATGACGAGAGCGCTGCATGCGGTGTCAGGCAGGATGGTTGAGTTGGTTCAAACTTGTTGCAGATGGTTGGGAAGAGTACTAGCTAGGCTGCTAGGGGGTACGGTTGGTGATCTAGTAGGCAGCCTACTTTCTATATTTTCCTTTTGCTGGGGACTTTGCACATTATTTTAAACGGATGAAAGCTTAAGCTGCCTGGTTGCGCGAGCTTTTAACCACTTGTCCAAACTGAAAGTCCAACTTTTTCACAGAAAACAACTTTCAATACACCCACCCTTCATACAAAAGTCCAATTAAGCACTCTAATTATTATTATTTTGCGGGAAATTAAGTACTCTAATTAGGTTGACTAAGAACATGGATCAATGCATGTCTAAACTATAAAGGCACATCCAATGCATTGTCTCTTAACACATAAATCAATCATATATAGTGGAAAGTTTTTGGAGACAACCACCACACGTAATCAATCATATAGTGGTTTTTTAACTCCAAGGTTCGTCCCTACACTCTTTATTAGCAGTAAATTCAAAAAATACAGAAAATAAAAAAAAATCTGAAACTTTGCGACATCAAATATGTTCAAACTTTATAGGTACTTGCAAGTTTTCGTGCAGAAAAAACATTCAAGGAGCTCTACACCAGAAAACAACTAGTGCTCAAAACTTTGAGCACTTTAAGCACAAATATCTGTTTCTCATGTGTACACCTTTCTCTATATGATATTTCGTTGTTAAAATTTCCAAGCACCTGAAACGTTTGAACATATTTGATGTCACAAAGTTTCAGATTTTTTTCGAATTTACTGTTCATAAAGGGTGTAGGGATATCCGAGAGCTGTATCACCTTTATCATATTACATTTAGTTGGTTTAGGGATCATATTTGCATCTCAAACATGTTCTCTAGTTGCAGAGAGAAGGAAAAGAATAAAAAATAGAGACTAGCACATCAGATCAATGCATTAACTACACTATATAGGAAAACGAGCTAAGAGCATGGCTAATAGAAGTCCCAACTACTGGCTGTATACCAGCTCCATGTCAGCAATAGCCTTCATAAAAGAAATCTCGTGTAATAAGGCTGGTTCTGAACGAAAACCCCAAATTGAGAACCAACCCCCCTTCCCTTCCTCCCGGGTCGCTCCCGCGAGCGACTGGGGGCAACCCTAGCCGCCGCCTCCCTTCTCCCCTCCCCCGCCGCCACCGTGAGGCGCCGCCGGGCAAAGCCCGGCCGGCGTGGGTGGCGGCGGGACCTGCTCCCTCTCCACTTGTCTCTCGACCGGTGTTGGACGGCTCTGCGAGTGGAGGGTGCTGGGGTGCCGCGGGACCCAGCGGCGCGGCGGCGGGCACTCTAAGCAGAGGCGACCTCGCCTGCGGAGGTGCGGCGGCACCCTGATGCGACATCAAATTGACCGCAATGCGGCGGCTTGCTACCTCTTGAGCATGCCTTGGTTTTCCTTTGAAGAGGAAAGGGTGATGCAGCAAAGTAGCGTAAGTATTTCCCTCAGTTTTTGAGAACCAATATATCAATCCAGTAGGAGACTACACGCAAGTCACCTAGTACCTGCACAAACATCAAGAACCTCGCAACCAACGCGATAAAGGGGTTGTCAATCCCTTCATAGTCACTTACGAAAGTGAGATCTGATAAAGATTAATATTTTGGTATTTTTGTTGTATAGATTGGAAAATAAAGATTGCAAAATAAATAGTAAACTAGAACTATAGATCGGAAACTTATATGATGTAAAGTAGACCCGGGGGCCATAGGTTTCACTACTGGCTTATCTCATGATAGCATATATTACAGTTGGTGAATAAATTACTTCCGAGCAATTGATAGAAAAGTGCATAGTTATGATGATATCTAAGGCAATGATCATGAATATAGACATCACGTCCATGTCAAGTAGACCGAAACGATTCTGCATCTACTACTATTACTCCACACATCGACCGCTATCCAGCACGCATCTAGAGTATTAAGTTCATAAGAACGGAGTAACGCATTAGGCAAGATGACATGATGTAGAGGGATAAACTCAAGCAATATGATATAAACCCCATTTTTTATCCACGATGGCAACAATACAATACGTGCCTTGCTGCCCCTACTGTCACTGAGAAAGGACACCGCAAGATTGAACCCAAAACTAAGCACTTCTCCAATTGTAAGAAAGATCAATCTAGTAGGCCAAACTAAACCGATAATTCGAAGAGACTTGCAAAGATATCAAATCATGCATATAAGAATTCAGATAAGAACCAAATAATATTCATAGATAATCAAATTCATAAGCCCACAATTCATATGATCTCGGAAAACACACCGCAAAAGAGTATTACATCGAATAGATCTCCAAGAACATCGAGGAGAACTTTGTATTGAGAACCAAAGAGAGAGAAGAAGCCATCTAGCTAATAACTATGGACCCGAAGGTCTGTGGTAAACTACTCACACATCATCGAAGAGGCTATGATGTTGATGTAGAAGCCCTCCGTGATCAAATCCCCCTCCGACATATCGCCGGAAAAGGCCTCAAGATGGGATCTCACGGGGACAGAAGGTTACAGCGGTGGGAAAGTGGTTTCGTGGCTCTCCTGGATGTTTTTAGGGTACATGGGTATATATAGGCGAAAGAAGTACGTCGGTGGAGCTTCGTGAGGCCCACGAGGGTGGGGCGCGCCTACACCCCCTGGGCGCGCCCCTGCCTCGTGGAAGCTTCGCGGACTTCCAGACTTGTACTCTAAGTCTCCTGGGTTGCGTTTGTTCCAAGAAAGATCCTCGCGAAGGTTTCGTTCCGTTTGGATTCCATTTGATATTCCTTTTCTGTGAAACACTGAAATAGGCAAAAAAACAGCAATTTGCACTGGGCCTTTGGTTAATAGGTTAGTTCCAAAAATAATATAAAAGTGCATATTAAAGCCCATTAAACATCCAAAACAGATAATATAATAGCATGGAACAATTAAAAATTATAGATACATTGGAGACGTATCAAGCATCCCCAAGCTTAATTCATGCTCGTCTTTGAGTAGGTAAATGATAAAAACAGAATTTTTGATGTGGAATGCTACCTAACATAATTCTCAATGTAATTTTCTTTATTGTGGCATGGATATTCAGATCCGAAAGATTCAAGACAAAAGTTTAATATTGACATAAAAACAATAATACTTCAAGCATACTAACCAAGCAATTATGTCTTCTCAAAATAACATAGCCAAAGAAAGCTCATCCCTACAAAATCATATAGTTTGGCCATGCTTCATTTTCGTCACACAAAATTCTTCCATCATGCACAACCCCGATGACAAGCCAAGCAATTGTTTCATACTTTAGTATTCTCAGACTTTTTCAACTTTCACGCAATACAAGAGCACGAGCCATGGACATAGCACTATGGGTGGAATAGAATATGATGATGGAGGTTGTGTGGAGAAGACAAAAAAGGAGAAAGTCTCACATTGACGCGGCTAATCAATGGCTATGGAGATGCCCATCAATTGATGTCAATGTGAGGAGTAGGGATTGCCATGCAACAGATGCACTAGAGCTATAAATGTACGAAAGCTCAACAAAAGAAACTAAGTGGGTGTGCATCCAACTTGCTTGCTCACGAAGACCTAGGGCATTTTGAGGAAGCCCATTGTTGGAATATACAAGCCAAGTTCTATAATGAAAATTCTCACTAGTATATAAAAGTGACAAAATAAGAGACTCTCTATCATGAAGATCATGGTGCTTCTTTGAAGCACAAGTGTGGAAAAATGATAGTAACATTGCCCCTTCTCTTTTTTTTTTCTTTTTTTGGGCCTTCTCTTTTTTTATTTGGCCTTTCTCTTTTTTTTATTTCCTCACAGGACAATGCTCTAATAATGATGATCATTACACTTATATTTATTTACAACTCAAAAATTACAACTCGATACTAGAACAAATATGACTCTATATGAATGCCTCCGGCGGTGTACCGGGATGTGCAGTGATTCAAGAGTGACATGTATAAAAATTATGAGCGGTGGCTTTGCCATAAATACGATGTCAACTACATGATCATGCAAGGCAATATGACATTGATGGAGCGTGTCATAAAAAACGGAATAGTGGAAAGTTGCATGGCAATATATCTCGGAATGTCTATGGAAATGCCATAATAGGTAGGTATGGTGGCTGTTTTGAGGAAGATATAAGGAGGTTTATGTGTGAAAGAGCGTATCATATCACGGGGTTTGGATGCACCGGCATAGTTTGCACCAACTCTCGAGGTGAGAAAGGGCAATGCACGGTACCGAAGAGGCTAGCAATGATGGAAGGGTGAGAGTGCGTATAATCCATGGACTCAAACATTAGTCATAAAGAATTCACATACTTATTGCAAAAATCTACAAATCATCAAAACCAAGCACTATGCGCATGCTCCTAGGGGGATAGATTGGTAGAAAAAGACCATCGCTCGTCCCCCACTGCCACTCATAAGGAAGGCAACCAAAGAACACATCATGCTTCAAATTTGTCACACAACGGTTACCATACGTGCATGCTACGGGACTTGCAGACCTCAACACAAGTATTTCTCAATTTCAGAATTACTTAACTAGCATGACTCTAATATCACCATCTTAATATCTCAAAACAATCATCAGGTATCAAACTTATCATAGTATTCAATGCACTCTATATGGAAGTTTTTATTATACTCATCTTGGATGCCTATCATATTAGGACTAATTTTATAGCTAAAGCAAATTACCATGCTGTTCTAAAAGACTCTCAAAATAATATAAGTGAAGCATGAGAGATCAATAATTTCTATAAAATAAAACCACCACCGTGCTCTAAAAAGATATAAGTGAAGCACTAGAGAAAAATTATCTAGCTCTAGTAGGCCAAACCAAACTGATAATTCGAAAAGACTTGCAAAGATAAACCAATCATACATAAAAGAATTCAGAGAAGATTCAAATATTGTTCATATATAATCTGGATCATAAACCCACAAGTCATCGGATCTCGACAAACACACCGGAAAAGAAGATTACATCGAATAGATCTCCAAGAGAATCGAGGAGAACTTTGTATTGAGACCCAAAGAGAGATAAGAAGACATCTAGCTACTAGATATGGACCCGAAGGTCTGAGGTAAACTACTCACACATCATCGAAGGGGCCATGGAGTTGATGTAGAGGCCCTCCGTGATCGATGCCCCCTCCGGCGGAGCTCCGGAAAAGGCCCCAAGATGGGATCTCTTGGGTACAGAAGGTTGCGGCGGTGGAAATAGGGTTTCGTGGTGCTCCTGGATGTTTGCAGGGTATGTGAACATATATAGGAGGAAGAAGTAGGTCGGTGGAGCAACGAGGGGCCCACGAGGGGGGAGGGCGCGCCCATGGGGGTAGGCGCGCCCCCTTGCCTCGTGGCCGCCTCGTTGATTGCTTGACGTCCACTCCAAGTCCTCTGGATCACGTTTGTTCCAAAAATCATGTTCCCGAAGGTTTCATTCTGTTTGGAATCCGTTTGATATTCCTTTTCTACGAAACATTGAAATAGGCAAAAAATAGCAATTTGGGATGGGCCTCCGGTTAATAGGTTAGTCCCAAAAATAATATAAAAGTGTAAAATAAAGCCCATTAACATCCAAAACAGATAATATAATAGCATGGAGAAATCAAAAATTATAGATATGTTGGAGACGTATCACACGCATACGCGGGCGCACCCGGCAGTGAGGAAGAGTAGTACACGGTAGGTCGTCACCGCTCTTGTCCCAGGAAGGCCACCCCTCCTCCACTCAGTCGACGCCAAGCTTGGTGGGATAAACATCAGTGGCCGATTAGCCGCTTGACGGCGACGTGGAGGCGGAAATCTTCAGAACCTTGTGCTCCGGGGGAGGAGGTTATCGAGGCGGATGAGGAGGAGGCAAAGGCATTGGTCAGCTTTCTCGGGTTCATGTCCGGACATAGTGGTCGGGCGCCGGTGTTGTGCTTACATAAAAATGGAGCAAGTGGACGGCATTGTAGCACGACATGTCACTCAAACTAGCCCCCCTAACGCACGGGAAAGCACTGCCCTCGTCATTTTGTTCTTGATTTCTATCGATCGGTCGCACGAAAATGTTACGCTTTGCAAGTTCAAAAGGAAAAGGCACACTACTGGAATCAGGCACTTTGCCATCTTCCATGGCAGATGGCAAAGGCACGGATGGCAGATGGCAAAGGGCTTTGTCATCTGCTAGCAGATTGCAAAGGGCCGGCTGAATAAACTCTGGTAAAGGCTTCTTTGCCGTCTGCTGGCAGATGGAAAAGAGCCTGTAGCCTTTGCCATCAGCTGGCCGATGGCAAAGCGTGAGGAACAGGGTTAGCCACGTTAGGAGGCTAACGGCGTGCTTTGCCATCAGCCAGCAGATGGCAAAGGCTGCAAGCTCTTTGCCATCTGCTAGCTGATGACAATGGGTGCAGGCTCTTTGCCATCGGCCAACTGATGTCAAAGGTTGTAGGCTCTTTGCCATCCGCCAGCTGATGGCAAAGGCTGCAGGCTCTTTGCCATCCACCATCTGATGGCAAAGGATGCAGGATATTTGCCATCTGCTGGCGGATGGCAAAGAGAACAAATAGGCCAGATGAGCGCTACACAGGTTGCTGCCACGTGGCCTCTTTGCCATCTGCCAACGGATGACAAAGCTCTTTGCCATCAGCCAGCAGATGGCAAAGTGCCTATATCAACACATATTACCAATAGTCATGAAAGCAAATATATCCAACACATATCCAACACATATTACCAATAGTAGCAAGTTTCATCCATACATATACATAGTTTCATCAATATTACACAGTTTCATCATAGGTAGCAAGTTTCACAAAGTCAAAACAAAAACTAAAGACAAGCACTCCATCAACCCAAGCTTCTGTGATCTGAAGCAAATCTACCAAATGGGAAAGAAGAAAGTTTAGAAGAAGAAGACTAGAAGAAGAAGATTATTATGATGCAACTAAAATGTGAAGATTATTATGATGCAACTTATATCTGTAAAATAGGTCATTTGGAGGAAAAAATGCTAAGTATAGGTCATTTTAGAGCTATCCTAGGTTAAATAGGTCAATTTTGAGCTAGCTAAGCATATTAAGTCATTTTGGAGGAAAAATGCTAAGTATAGGTCATTTTAGAGCTATCCTAGGTTAAATAGGTCATTTTGGAGCTAATTAAGCAAAGCACAAGGCAAAACTTACCGTCAACCCGTAGGTGAAGGATCGGGGTTCTTGCTCGCGCCAATGGCAGACGTCGATGCTTGTCGGGAGTTATGCTGCACCAAACTAAAGATCATTTGCAATGTCTCGTTAGCATGATGCAACTCAAATGTGAAGACTAATAAGTAATGTCCATTCAAATGAAACTCACCGTGTCCGCCGGAGCAATGACTGGCATCGGCGGAGGGGTTTGACCGTTCTTCTCGCACATGGACTGCACATATGGTTTTGATGAGTCAGACATATTAGTTACTAATGAAAGGAACATTGCGTGCATGATTTAGCTAATATGCAGAAGAAACTTACCGCGAAGAGCTCGTATATGGCCCGGTTAGCCAAGTCGTTCTGGTTCCTCTCCTCCTCCAAAAGCCTAGCTGTCCTCTCCTCAGTCTCCCTCTCCCACTCCGCCGCCTGCCCCCTTTCCTCCGCCAGAAGCTCCTGGGTCTTTGCTCTCTCTTCCTCAATAGCAGGCTACAACACCACTCCTCTTTAGCATTGTAATCATCGACGGCCACACACATAATGTAATGGAGGAAAGGTGTAACGCCCGGGTAATCATGCTACAGTAATCCCACGTTAAAGATGCCACGTCACCTCTGTCACTGTAGTTAATCTCGGGTTAGTTCAAAACTGATTCAAATTCAAATTTAAAATAAAGTTAAATAATAAAAGTTTTCAAACATTAAAATAAAAATGTTCGGTTTCTACTAAATATTACCTAGATAATTATGGTGTAGCAGACGCAGTTTTATAACATGCCTAAGTAAATTAAAATGTTTTAAAACAGAAAAGTAAATAAATAAAAGGAAACAGAAACAAAAAAATGAAAAGGAATGCCCCCTGGCCAACTGGGCCAAGAGGCCCAGCCGGCCAGCACCAGCCCACTGGCCCCTCAGGCCCAACCGGCCATCCCCATAATCCCCCCCCACGCTCCCACTCCCACCGACACTCCCGACTCCCCCCTCTCCAAAATATCTCCTCCCCCTCTCTCTCGATTGGATCGAGAGGAGGAGGCCACCGCTCGCCGCCCGACGCCGCCTCGCCCTCGCCGCACGACGACATCGCCGGAGCAATCGCCGCTGCCTCCTCTCCGTCCCCGTCGTCCTCGTCCTCCTCCCCAAGCCGCTCCCCGCGCACCGCTGCCCTCGAACCCCTATACTACCCCGTGAGCCACCCCTCTCCTCGTCCGGCCACCGTGCACCCGCGCCGTCCCGTGCCCGTGCACGCGCCATGGTCGCCCCCTCTCCCCTGGCTCCGTACGCCCACGGCATCCCCGGTCACGCCCGTGCCCGAACGCTCTCGCCTCAGGCCGGCCTTGCCCATGCCCCGCTCGCTGCTCCCCGCGTCTGCCCCGGTCGCCCGCTGCTTGTGCTGGCCACCACGCCCGCCGCTTCGCTGCAGCGCGCCTCCCGCCTGCTGCCTTGTAGCAGCTGCTGCTGTCCTGCCGGCCGCCTCCGTTACTCGTCTCCGGCGACGCCGCACCCTGGTTCCCCTGCTGCTGCTCGCTCCCGCCCCCGCTTTCGCTCGATGCCACCGGCGTCTCGCCTCCAGCCGCGCTCGCGTGTGCCCATGGCGTTCCCTCCCCCCCACGCGCCCACACCGCGCCCGCTGCAGCCACGGCAGCCCCGCGGATGACGCCCTGGCCGCGCCCCTACCCCCTTCTCGCCGCCGTTCACACCGCCCCGGTCACCGCCGCCGACCGCCGTCGTGCGGC